>NC_046156.1:1135939-1211060 GCF_011064425.1 Rattus rattus
AATCTGATGGAGAGAGGCAAGCACAGGAACCCAAGCAACAGAAACCAAGACTACATGGCATCATCGGAGCCCAATTCTCCAACCAAAGCAAACACAGAATATCCAAACACACCAGAAAAGCAAGATCTAGTTTCAAAATCATATTTGATCATGATGCTGGAGGACTTCAAGAAAGACATGAAGAACTCCCTTAGAGAACAATTAGAAGCCTACAGAGAGGAATCATAAAAATCCCTGAAAGAATTCCAGGAAATCATAAATAAACAAGTAGAAGCCCATAGAGAGGAGTCACAAAAATCCCTGAAAGAATTCCAGGAAAACACAATCAAACAGTTGAAGGAATTAAAAATGGAAATAGAAGCAATCAAGAAAGAACACATGGAAACAACCCTGGATATAGAAAACCAAAAGAAGAGACAAGGAGCTGTAGATACAAGCTTCACCAACAGAATACAAGAGATGGAAGAGAGAATCTCAGGAGCAGAAGATTCCATAGAAATCATTGACTCAACTGTCAAAGATAATGTAAAGCGGAAAAAGCTACTGGTCCAAAACATAAAGGAAATCCAGGACTCAATGAGAAGATCAAACCTAAGGATAATAGGTATAGAAGAGAGTGAAGACTCCCAGCTCAAAGGACCAGTAAATATCTTTAACAAAATCATAGAAGAAAACTTCCCTAACCTAAAAAAAAAAGATACCCATAGGCATACAAGAAGCCTACAGAACAACAAATATATTGGACCAGAAAAGAAACACCTCCTGTCACATAATAGTCAAAACACCAAACACACAAAATAAAGAAAGAATATTAAAAGCAGTAAGGGAAAAAGGTCAAGTAACATATAAAGGCAGACCTATCAGAATCACACCAGACTTTTCGCCAGAAACTATGAAAGCCAGAAGATCCTGGACAGATGTCATACAGACCCTAAGAGAACACAAATGCTAGCCCAGGTTACTGAATCCTGCAAAACTCTCAATTAACATAGATGGAGAAACCAAGATATTCCATGAAAAACCAAATTTACACAATATCTTTCTTCAAATCCAGCACTACAAAGGATAATAAATGGTAAAGCCCAACACAAGGAGGCAAACTATACGCTAGAAGAAGCAAGAAACTAATCATCTTGGCAACAAAACAAAGAGAAGAAAAGCACACAAACATAACCTCACATCCAAATATGAATATAACAGGAAGCAATAATCACTATTCCTTAATATCTCTCAACATCAATGGCCTCAACTCCCCAATAAAAAGACATAGATTAACAAACTGGATACGCAACGAGGACCCTGCATTCTGCTGCCAACAGGAAACACACCTCAGAGACAAAGACAGACACTACCTCAGAATGAAAGGCTGGAAAACAACTTTCCAAGCAAATGGTCAGAAGAAGCAAGCTGGAGTAACCATTCTAATATCAAATAAAATCAATTTTCAACTAAAATTCATCAAAAAAGATAAGGAAGGACACTTCATATTCATCAAAGGAAAAATCCACCAAGATGAACTCTCCATCCTATTTAGATATTTGTCTATGCTCCAAATAAAAGGGCACCTTCATATGTATAATAAACCTTACAACAGCTCAAACTACACATGGAACCTCACCAATAACTATTAGGAGATTTCAACACCCCACTATCATCAATGGACAGATCATGGAAACAGAAATTAAACAGAGACGTAGACAGACTAAGAGAAGTCATGAGCCAAATGGACTTAACAGATATTTATAGAACATTCTATCCTAAAGCAAAAGGATATACCTTCTTCTCAGCTCCTCATGGTACTTTCTCCAAAATTGACCATATAATTGGTCAAAAAACGGGCCTCAACAGGTACAGAAAGATAGAAATAATCCCATGCGTGCTATCAGACCACCACGGCCTAAAACTGGTCTTCAATAACAATAAAGGAAGAATGCCCACATATACGTGGAAATTGAACAATGCTCTACTCAATGATAACCTGGTCAAGGAAGAAATAAAGAAAGAAATTAAAAACTTTTTAGAATTTAATGAAAATGAAGGTACAACATACCCAAACTTATGGGACACAATGAAAGCTGTGCTAAGAGGAAAACTCATAGCTCTGAGTGCCTGCAGAAAAAAACAGGAAAAGAGCATATGTCAGCAGCTTGACAGCACACCTAAAAGCTCTAGAACAAAAAAAGCAAATACACCCAGGAGGAGTAGAAGGCAGGAAATAATCACACTCAAGCTGAAATCAACCAAGTAGAAACAAAAAGGACCATAGAAAGAATCAACAGAACCAAAAGGTGGTTCTTTGAGAAAATCAACATGATAGATAAACCCTTAGCCAGACTAATGAGAGGACACAGAGAGTGTATCCAAATTAACAAAATCAGAAATGAAAAGGGAGACATAACTACAGAATCAGAGGAAATTCAAAAAATCATCAGATCTTACTATAAAAGCCTATATTCAACAAAACTTGAAAATCTGCTGGAAATGGACAATTTCCTAGACAGATACCAGGTACCGAAGTTAAATCAGGAACAGATAAACCAGTTAAACAACCCCATAACTCCTAAGGAAATAGAAGCAGTCATTAAAGGTCTCCCAACCAAAAAGAGCCCAGGTCCAGACGGGTTTAGTGCAGAATTCTATTAGACCTTCATAGAAGACACCGTACCAATATTATCCAAACTATTCCACAAAATTGAAACAGATGGAGCACTACCGAATTCCTTCTATGAAGCCACAATTACTCTTATACCTAAACCACACAAAGACCCAACAAAGAAAGAGAACTTCAGACCAATTTCCCTTATGAAAATCGACTCAAAAATACTCAATAAAATTCTGCGAAACCGAATCCAAGAGCACATCAAAACAGTCATCCACCATGATCAAGTAGGCTTCATCCCAGGCATGCAGGGATGTTTTAATATACGGAAAACCATCAACGTGATCCATTATATAAACAAACTGAAAGAACAAAACCACATGATCATTTCATTAGATGCTGAGAAAGCATTTGACAAAATTCAACACCCCTTCATGATAAAAGTCCTGGAAAGGCCCATACGTAAACATAGTAAAAGCCATATACAGCAAACCAGTTGCTAACATTAAACTAAATGGAGAGAAACTTGAAGCAATCCCACTAAAATCAGGGACTAGACAAGGCTGCCCACTCTCTCCCTACTTATTCAATATAGTTCTTGAAGTTCTAGCTAGAGCAATCAGACAACAAAAGGAGGTCAAGGGGATACAGATCGGAAAAGAAGAAGTCAAAATATCACTATTTGCAGATGATATGATAGTATATTTAAGTGATCCCAAAAGTTCCACCAGAGAACTACTAAAGCTGATAAACAACTTCAGCAAAGTGGCTGGGTATCAAATTAACTCAAATAAATCAGTAGCCTTCCTCTACACAAAAGAGAAACAAGCTGAGAAAGAAAGTAGGGAAATGACACCCTTCATAATAGACCCAAATAATATAAAGTACCTCGCAAGTAAGTAAAAGATTTGTACAATAAGAACTTCAAGACTCTAAAGAAAGAAATTGAAGAAGACCTCAGAAGATGAAAAGATCTCCCATGCTCATGGATTGGCAGGATTAATATAGAAAAAATGGCCATTTTACCAAAAGCGATCTAGAGATTCAATGCAATCCTCATCAAAATACCAACCCAATTCTTCAAAGAGTTAGACAGAACAATTAGCAAATTCATCTGGAATAACAAAAAAACCCAGGATAGCTAAAACTATCCTCAACAATAAAAGGACTTCAGGGGGTATCACTATCCCTGAACTCAAGCAGTATTAGAGAGCAATAGTGATAAAAACTGCATGGTATTGGTACAGAGACAGACAGATAGACCAATGGAACAGAATTGAAGACCCAGAAATGAACCCACACACCTATGGTCACTTGATTTTTGACAAAGGAGCCAAAACCATCCAATGGAAAAAAGATAGCATTTTCAGCAAATGGTGCTGGTTCAACTGGAGGTCAACATGTAGAAGAATGCAGATCGATCCATGCTTATCACCCTGTACAAAGCTTAAGTCCAAGTGGATCAAGGACCTCCACATCAAACCAGACACACTCAAACTAATAGAAGAAAAACTAGGGAAGCATCTGGAACACATGGGCACTGGAAAAAATTTCCTGAACAAAACACCAATGGCTTATGCTCTAAGATCAAGAATCGACAAATGGGATCTCATAAAACTGCAAAGCTTCTGTAAGGCAAAGGACACTGTGGTTAGGACAAAACGGCAACCAACAGATTGGGAAAAGATCTTTACCAATCCTACAACAGATAGAGGCCTTATATTCAAAATATACAAAGAACTCAAGAAGTTAGACCGCAGGGAGAAAAATAACCCTATTAAAAAATGGGGTTCAGAGCTAAACAAAGAATTCACAGCTGAGGAATGCCGAATGACTGAGAAACACCTAAAGAAATGTTCAACATCTTTAGTCATAAGGGAAATGCAAATCAAAACAACCCTGAGATTTCACCTCACACCAGTGAGAATGGCTAAGACAAAAAACTCAGGTGACAGCAGATGCTGGCGAGGATGCAGAGAAAGAGGAACACTCCTCCATTGTTGGTGGGATGGGTGCAGACTGGTACAACCATTCTGGAAATCAGTCTGGAGGTTCCTCAGAAAATTGGACATTGAACTGTCAGAGGATCCAGCTATACCTCTCTTGGGCACATACCCAAAAGATGCCCCAACATATAAAATAGACACGTGCTCCACTATGTTCATCGCAGCCTTATTTATAATAGCCAGAAGCTGGAAAAAACCCAGATGCCCTTCAACAGAGGAATGGATACAGAAAATGGGGTACATCTACACAATGGAATATTACTCAGCTATCAAAAACAATGACTTTATGAAATTCGTAGACAAATGGTCGGAACTGGAAAATATCATCCTGAGTGAGGTAACCCAATCACAGAAAAACACACATGGTATGCACTCATTGATAAGTGGCTATTAGCCCAAATGCTTGAATTACCCTAGATGCCTAGAACAAATGAAACTCAAGATGGATGATCAAAATGTGAATGCTTCACTCCTTCTTTAAAAGGGGAACAAGAATACCCTTGGCAGGGAATAGAGAGGCAAAGATTAAAACAGTCACAGAAGGAACACCCATTCAGAGCCTGCCCTACATGTGGCCCATGCATATACAGCCATCCAATTAGACAAGATGGATGAAGCAAAGAAGTGCAGGCTGACAGGAGCCGGATGTAGATCTCTCCCGAGAGACACAGCCAGAATACAGCAAACACAGAGGCGTATGCCAGCAGCAAACCACTGAATTGAGAATGGGACCCCCGTTGAAGGAATCAGAGAAAGAACTGCAAGAGCTTGAAGGGCTCGAGACCCCATATAGGTACAACAATGCCAAGCAACCAGAGCTTCCAGGGACTAAGCCACTACCTAAAGACTATACATGGACTGACCCTGGACTCTGACCTCATAGGTAGCAAATGAATATCCTAGTAAGAGCACCAGTGGAAGGGGAAGCCCTGGGTCCTGCTAAGACTGAACCCCAGTGAACTAAATTGTTGGGGGAGGCGGCAAGGGGGAGGATGGGGAGGAACACCCATAAAGAAGGGAGGGATGTTTGCCCGGAAACCGGAAAGGGAATAACACTTGAAATGTATATAAGAAATACTCAAGTTAATAAAAAAAATAGATAAGATGCATGAAGCAAAGAAGTGCAGGCTGACAGGAACCTGATGTAGATGTCTCCTGGGAGACACAGACAGAATATGGCAAATACATAGGCGAATACCAATAGCAAACCACTGAACTGAGAATGGGACCCTCGTTGAAGGAATCAGAGAAAGGACTGAAAGAGCTGAAGGGGCTTGAGACCCCATATGAACAAAGATGCGAACCAAACAGAGCTTCCAGGGACTAAGCCACTACCCAAAGACTATATATGGACTTACCCTGGTCTCCAACTTCATAGGTAGCAATAAGTAGTCAAGTAAGAGCACCAGAGGAAGGGGAAGACCTTGGTCCTGCTAAAGCTGGACACCCAGTGGATGGGATCTTGTGGTGAGGGCAGTAATGGGGGAGAATTGAGAGGGGAACATCCGTAAATAATGGGAGGGGGAGGAGTTAATGGGATGTTGGCATGGAAACTGGGAAAGGGAATAACATTTGAAATGTAAATAAGAAATACTCAATCTAATAAGGATGGAAAAAAACCTAGAAAGATCCACCATTCAGTCATGTTTTTCTCATGTTTCCCAGTAAGTAACTTGAGGGGGCTCCACTAGTCAGTTGCTTCCAGGAGAAATAATTATGGACAAATGACTGAAAAGAGTTCAGGGAGCGCAGCTGCACACAACTGAAAGTTAGGTTTATATGCCTTCTCCTTTTCTCTGTTCTCAGCCTCTGCAACTGTAAAATCCCGTCACCCTTTGCTAGGCCAGGTGTCTCCTGTCTTCCTCAAGGAAGATGGCATTTATGCAGGCTACATTTTTATAATTACCAATGTGGGACATTTTTAGACTTACGGTGCTATCTTTGTCTGAAAATCAGAGTCCTAGCTCTGGATTTAGAGGGCTGCCAGAACCAAATTCGAAAGAAATATCATCTGCTTAGTGTGGATAATCACACGCATTCATTTCTACACTTTCATACTCAAATGGGATTTCTGGGTCAGTTTTGACCTGCATTTGCTTTCTGTTCAGTGTGTAACCTGGTACTCTTCCCTGAACACTGTCAATACTAACAGTCATCTCTCTTCCAGGCAATGGATGAAGGTACTAAAAATAATCTACTGAATGACATGGAGAAGGAGATGACCTTTGATGAGATTTGGGACATAAGAGGAAGAATGGCACTGGAGTACGTTAAGAAGAATAGCAATGCCCATAATGTCTTCGCCAATAAGTGTATTTCCCCAAATTTAGTTCCATATAATCATTAAAATGGTTGTCTAAAGCACAACATGTTATAGAAATTGAAAATATTTTTTTTAATTTCAAGCATTAATTATGTATGTAAGTACATCCCCTATTTAACTACCAAACTAAAGGGTCTGAGTGAGACCAAATTTTTAAGAGCACATACTGCTATTATGGAGTGAGGGCTAAGTTCAAGTCCCAAAATCCGTAACAGTGAGCTTACATCAGCTGTAACTCCAGCTTCAGAGCAGGTGAGATCCTTCTGTCCTCTAGGGCACCTTCAATCATATGCACAGTATTCATAAACATACAGAATGTTTGAAATAATTAATATTTAAAATGAGAATTACAAAGCTCGAATCCATATATCCAAAAAAATTTTATTTACTGAGTATTTACCATATATGCAATCACTTTATGAACTGATAAAATATCTTATGTGGCTGTAAATTTAGTCTGGTTGAAGAAGGATGAACGTTTATGTATAAATGTGACTTAACTCTGTATTGAGTTCAACTCTAATTCAGGTAATTATCAAAAAATAGGAGATAAGTAAAAATGTTGGCATATTAGATAATATTTATCATATGAATATTATTTTTAATAATTTACATTTGAAGAATGCGATCAGTAATCTGCTTATTTTGGATTAACCTAATTTAGAATCACTGAATAGAGAAGCCTGTTGCAGATTATCTACACTTGTTAAATTGATCTGGGAAACTGAATCTATATTTTTGTAGCTGTGACCATGCTAGAGTTGCTAAACAAACAAACAAACAAACATAAAAACCAAAAGAGGATCACTTGCATCCATTCATCTCATTGCTCACTATAAATAAATTTACCAAATGATCCAATGGTCCTAACAGCACTGTGTCTTTGACGTCATAGGCTTTTCCCTGGAACTGTGAGAAAAAACAGTCCTTCCATAAGTTTATTTTTTCTTTGAGTTTTGTCAAAATTGAAATTCTTATTAGTACACATTTGTTTTAAGACACAAAGAAATTTTGAACGATTGTTAGCATTTTCTGTTTTAATCAATCAAAAAAACCTCAAAGTATAGATTTGTGGAGTATGACAACAACTGGCAGGATTCTCATTTGAATAGTAATTGGCATGGTCCAGAACAATTCCAGGAAAGAGGAAAGGTAGTGAAGCTTCTAGCAAAGAGGTCTGGGGGCATGTCTGTCATTCAATTCAAGGGCAATTAGCAATTAACCAAAGCAATTCTGATAATGTTAAATAACTTATCCTCATGTTGGGAGGTCCAAAACAGTTGAGACAAGAATCCTGGGCTGCTTCTTCTGTTCACTGGACACCAACAGGAAGAGAGGTCAACAACACTGGAGGCTGCTGAGGATATGATTCTTCTTTCTTTGTATATGGGACAGCCAGTTTTGGATGGCACCTTCTTTGTTTAGCAAGAGCCAGCATCTGGCTCAGAAACATTAGGAACACTGACACACTTCAGGTGCTATGTAATTGTGAAGAGGTTGATGGCAGTCACATCTACCTTGACCAATTCCCAGGAATTGCTGGTCTTTAGTAGGAGCTCGGGGCTTACGTTAGGCTTTCTTCACTAGTGAAATATTACAATTTCTCTCATCTGTATGAGAGCATTATGGGAATATTCTATAGACATTCTCATTTCTATTACTTTAATTTTGTGGTTGGCATTCATCCAATGTTGGAAGAAAAACAACTTGTGGCTCATTTTTAGAACTGAGAGTACATGGCCTTAAACTTTGTGAAAGTTGAGCTAGGTTTGCCAACATACCATTCAGTGTAGTGCACTTAGAAGTATGGGGCTCATCCAAGTGAGTTTCCTATTGTTCATCATTCATGAAGAATGCTAAGGCCACCTGTCCTCCAGTAAAAATATAGAAAACATCCAGCTGAGTTCCCTCTCTGGTCTCATCCTGTTTCCCAGTCTTTTGCGAGGACTCCTCACTCCTTTCCTTAAGCAGCATAGAGACCTATGAGAATATATGGACAAAAGATTAAGTCATAATCATGAAATTCCTCAATGTGCAGGTACATAAACTATCTCTCCTACCTACTGGAGTGGACCAATGCCAGATCCTCCTTCTGAATCATATTCCTTGTTATTTTCTGGTGTGAGATGGAGATTCATCACATGGAACCACGAGATACAGTACAGAATTTTACCAGGTCCGCAATCCAGTTATCTTTTCTGCTTCTATAAGCAGAAATGAATTCTTTACTCCTGTGCAATAGGAAATGAAAACACCATGTGCTTCCAATTTATTCATCGGGTTTCTCCAAATAAGAAACTATGTAGAGGTTATTGTGGTATATCTGGATACAGATTACTCCTTCATGTTGACACATGGTCATCTAGAGATGGAATATTTAACAGCACAGCTTAAATTTGATTCTATGAAAACTTCCTGGACTGGCATAAGACATATCAAATACTATAATAGATCTCATTCACACCCAAAAACGTGAGCTCTTCACCTTCGTGAAGGCACCAAGTTAAATAAGTATGTAAAAATGAGTTAAAGGCTTTTGCTTTAGAATCCACAAATTTCCTTCATCAAACTAAATAAAGGCAAGGATCAACTTGCCCAATACAGAAGGCCTGCCAACTGACCTCCTTAAATCAAGAATAACAAATAAATCAAGGTTAATAAATCAAGCTACCTCTTGAAAAGTACTGCAATCCATGTAAATCCTTGTCAGCAAGATGCTTGGGTCTTGATCACCTAATGATGATGCTTCCCCAACCCTTTGTGTTCATTACAGATGCCTTGATCCATTCTGTACATACCATGCAGCTTACCTTTGAAAGACTAAATCATCCATGACCCTTCAGACAGCTGAACTAATGGCCTCTCATATCCAATCTCAAACACTGAACTGTCACAAAAGGTTAATGTGGTAGAAATTTTTAATCTTTACACTGCGTTTCTACTCCATCGTTCTTCTTAAAGTTTTCAGAGAAAAGACATGCACAATCTTTATATAAGTCCTAATCCACATTACAGCTGTGCATCTGTCTATCCTCTATGTTATTAGAATCTATTTTCTACAGATAACCCTGAATTATTAATTTTTTTTATTTTGTTTTATTTCAACTGCTCTTAATTCTAATTGGTCTCAGTCTCCTAACAATATTTTAATGGCTTATCTATTCCATAATGGCTTTTCTTCCTCTTTGACCTTTTTCTTCTTTTTTGTATTCCTTCTCTGATGATCACCAAACAAGGAATTCTAAAACCTGTGTATATCACTGTTTCCCATCTATTGACTGTTGGCATCTTTATACTCCAATCAGAAATACCTTGGAGACAAAGTCATATAGGTTATAAAAGTGACTCATCTCTGGGGAAATCAGACTTGGGCAATGAATATCAACATTAGAACAAAAGAAGCATCAGTCCAATCCACTATGTTTCCCCATTTTGTGCATTTCAAATGACTTTTTCCTCATAGCAGGAAAAATAGATATTAGGAACTATTTTTGAAACAATTATGAGAATTATTAAGTATGAATTTCATTTAAAAGAATACTGTTTGAATATGGGGACTCAAGTCCCTTCAAGCTCTTTCAGTCCTTTCTCTGAATCCTTTAATGGATGTCCCATTCTCAGTTCAATTGTTTGCTACTGGCATTCTCTTATGTATTTGCAATTTTCTGGCTGTGTCTCTCAAGAGAGATCTACATCCGGCTCCTGTCAGCCTGCATTTCTTTGCTTCATCCATCTTATCTAGTTTGGTGGCTGTATATGTATGGGCCACATGTGGGGCAGGCGATTAATGGGCATTCCTTCAGACTCTGTTCTAAACTTTGCCTGCCTATTCCCGCCCAAGGGTATTCTTGACCCCTGTTTAAGTAGGAATGAAGCATTTGCATTTTGGTCATCTTTCTTGAGTTTCATGTGTTCTGTGCTTTCAGGGTAATTCGAGCATTTGTGGATATTAGCACAAATGAGTGCATACCAGGTGTCTTTTTCTGTGATTGGGTTACCTCACTCAGGATGATATTTTCCAGTTCCATCCATTTGCCCATGAATTCATAAAGTCACTGTTTTTGATAGCTGTGTAGTATTCCATTGTATAGATGTACCACATTTTCCTCTGTTGAAGGGCATTTGGGTACTTTCCAGCTTCTGGCTATCATAAGTAAGACTGCTATGAACATAGTGGAGCATGTGTCTTTATTATATGTTGGGGCATGTTTTGGGTTTATGCCCAAGAGAGGAACAGCTGGGTCCTCAGGTAGTTCAATGCCCAGTTTTGTGAGGAACCTCCAGACTGATTTCCAGAATGGTTGTACCAGTCTGCAATCCAACCAAAAATGGAGGACTGTTCTTCTTTCTCCTCATCCTTGCCAGCATCTGCTGTCACCGGAGTTTTTGGTCTTAGCCATTCTGACTGGTGTTAGGTGGAATCTCATGGTTGTTTTGATTTGCATTTTCCATATGACTAATGATGTTGGACATTTATTTATGTGCTTCTCAGCTATTTGGTATTCCTTAGCTGTGAATTCTTTGTTTAGCTCTGAACCCCATTTTTAATAGGGTTATTTGTCTCCCTGCAGTCCAACTTTTTTAGTTCCTTGTATATTTTGGGTGTAAGCCCTCTGTCAGTTGTAGGATTGGTAAAGATCTTTTCCCAATCTGGTGGTTGCCATTTTGTCCTGACAAAAGTGTCCTTTGCCTAACAGTAGCATTGCAGTTTTATGAGATCCCATTTGTCGATTCTTGATCTGAGAGTTTAAGCCATTTGTGTTCAAGAAATTTTCTCCAGTGCCCATGTGTTTGAGATTCTTCCCCACCTTTTCTTCTATTACTTTGAGGGTATCTTGCTTGAGGTGGAGGTCCTTGATCCACTTGGAATTAAGCTTTGTATAGGGTGATAAGGATGGATTGATCTGCATTCTTCTACATGCTAACCTCCAATTGGACCACCACCATTTGTTGAAAATGCTTTTTTCCATTGGATGGTTTTTACTCCTTTTCCAAAACTCAAGTGACCATAGGTATGTGGCTTCATTACTGGATCTTCAATTCTATTCCATTGGTCTATCTGTCTTTCTCTGTACCCATACATAGAAGGAATTCGGATGCACTCAATCTGCTTCAATTTCATGGAATAATATGGATAGTATTGGGATGAAGACTTTTATGAAGGTCTGATAGAATTCTGCACTGAACCCATCTGGACTTGGGCTCTTTTTGGTTGGGAGAATTTTAATGACTGCTTCTATTTCGTCATGAGTTATGGGATTTTTTAAATGGTTTATTTGTTCTTGACTTAACTTCAGTACCTGGTATCTGTCTAGGAAATTGTCCATTTCCTCCAGATTTTCAATTTTTGTTGAATATAGGCTTCTGTAGTTGGATCTCATGATTTTTTTAATTTCCTCTGAATCTGTTGTTAAGTCTCCCTTTTCATGTTGATATTTTAATTTGGAAATACACTCTCTGTGTCCTCTGGTTAGTCTGGCTAAGTGTTTATCTATCTTGTTGATTTTCTCAAAGAAACAACTTTTCGTTCTGTTGATTCTTTCTATAGTCCTTTTTGTTTGTACTTGGTTGATTTCACCTCTGCTTTTGATTATTTCCTACCTTATACTCCTCCTGTGTGTGTTTGCTTCTTTTTGTTCTCGAACTTTGAGGTGCACTGTCAAGCCCCTGATATATGCTCTCTCCTGTGTCTTTCTGCAGGTTTTCAGAGCAATGAGTTTTCCTCTTAGCACAGCTTTCATTGTGTCCCCTAAGTTTGGGTATGTTTTACTCCATTTTCAATAAATTCAAAGAAGTCTTTAATTTCTTTCTTTCTTTCTTCCTTGACCAGGTTATCATTGATAAAGCATTTTTCAACTTCCATGTATATGTGGTCATTCTTTCCTTATTGTTATTGAAGACAATCCTTAGCCTGTGGTGGTCTGGTAGGACACATGGGATTATTTCTATCTTTCTGTATCTGTTGAGGCCTGTTTTATGACTGATTATATGGTCAATTTTGGAGAAAGTACCATGTGGTGGTGAGAAGAATGTACATCCTTTTGTTTTAGGATAGAATGTTCCATAAATATCTGTTAAATCCATTTGGTTCATGATGTCTGTAAGTCTTTCTATGTCTCTGTTTAATTTCTCTTTCCATAATCTGTCCATTGATGAGAGGTGGGTGCTGAAATTTCCTACTATTATTTTGTGAGGTGCAGTGTGTGCTTTGTGCTTCACTAAGGTTTCTTACTATGTATGTAGCTTGCCCTTGTATTTGGAGCATAGATACTTAGGATTGAGAGTTCATCTTGGTGGATTTTTCCTTTGATGAATATGAAGTGAATTTCCTTATCTTTTTTGATGACTTTGGTTGAAGATTGATTTTATGCGATATTACAATGGGTAGTTCATCTTGCTTCTTCAGACCATTTGCTTGGAAATTTGTTTTCCAGCCTTTTACTCTGAGGTAGTGTCTGTCTTTGTCTCTGAGGTGTGTTTCTTGTTTACAGCAAAATGTTGGGTCCTCATTGTGTATCCAGTTTGTTAATCTCTGTCTGTTATTGGGGAATTGAATCCACTGATGTTGAGAGACATTAAGGAATAGTTATTGTTGCTTCCTGTTATATTCGTGTTTCGATGTGAGATTATGTTTGTGCTTGTCTTCTCTTTGTTTTCTTCCAAAACTATTAGTTTCTTGCTTTGTCTAGGGTGTAGCTTTAGGCCTTCTGTTGGGCTTTACCATTTAATATCCTTTGTTGGGCTGGATTTGTCGAAATATAATGTGTATATTTGCTTTTGTCTTGGAAAATCTTGGTCTATGTTAATTGAGAATTTTGCTGGATATAGTAGCCTGGGTTGGCATTTGTGTTCTCTTAGGGTCTCTATGACATCTGTCCAGTATCTTCTGGCTTTCATAGTCTCTGGTGAGAAATCTGGTGTGATTCTGATAGGTCTGCCTTTGTATGTTACTTGACCTTTTTCCCTTACTGCTTTTAATATTCTTTCTTTGTTTAGTGTATTTGGTATTTTGACTATTATGTGACAGGAGGGTTTTTTCTGGTCCAATCTATCTGGAGTTCTGTAGGCTTCTTGTATGTTTATGGGTATCTCTTCCTTTAGATTAGGGAAGTTTTCTTCTACGATTTTGTTGAAGATATTTACTGGCCATTTAAGTTGGGAATCTTCAACCTTATCTATACCTATTATCCTTAGGTTTGAACTTCTCATTGTGTCCTGGATGTCCTGTAAGCTTTGGGCCCGTATCTTTTTCTGTTTTACATTATCTTTGATATTTGTGTCAATGATTTCTATGGAATCTTCTGCTCCTGAAATTCTCTTTCCTATCTTTTGCATTCTGTTGGTGATGCTTGTATGTATGGCTCCTTGTCTCTTCCTTTGTTTTTCTACATCTAGGGTTGTCTCCCTTTGTGCTTTCTTTATTGCGTCTATTTCTAATTTTAATTCCTTCACCTGTTTGATTGTGTTTTCCTGTAATTTTTTCATGGATTTTTGCGTTTTCTCTCTGTTGGCTTCTGCTTGTTTATTTGTGTTTCCTGCATTTCTCTAATGAATTTCTTTATGTCTTTCTTAAAGTCCTCCACCATCACGATCAAATGTGATTTTAATTCTAGATCTTGCTTTTCAGGTGTGTTTGGATATTCAGCATTTGCTTTGGTGGGACAAATGTGCTCCGACGGTCCATGTAGTCTTGGTTTCTGTTGCTTGCGTACCTGCACTTGCCTCTTGCCATCAAGTTATCTGTGGTGTTACCTTGTTCTGCTATTTCTGACAGTGGTTAGACTGTCATATAGGCCTGTGTGTCAGGGGTGCTGTAGACCTGTTTTCCTGTTCTGTTTCAGCCAGTTAATGGAACAGAGTGTTCTGCTTTCAGGCCTGTAGCCATTCCTGTCCACTGGTCTTCAGGTGTTCCTGTGGGCGTGTGTCCTGAGTCCACCAGGCAGATAACTTGGAGCAGAAAAGTTGGTCTTACCACTTGTCCAGAGTCTGGAGTCGATTCCTAGATCTGGGATTCAACTCCCCGTGATGGTGGCAACCAGAAGGGCCTGCCCCGCCTTCGTTTGTGCCCCTGTGCACAGGGTGCCCAGATGGAGCTAGTTATTTTCATCTGGAATAAAACATGTGGGCAGTGAGTAGTCTCCTCTGGCTCCCAGGTGTGTCTGCCCCTCTGAACATCTAGCTCCCCCTCCCATGGGATTTGGGTGCAGGGAGCTGTTTGACCTGTCTGCACCACAGCGTTGAGTGCCCCTATCTTCCTGTTCCCAGAGGTCCTATATAGTTTCCTCTTGGGCCAGAGATGTGGGCAGTAGTGGGCAGTGCTGGGGTTCTCTCCTTCGGTGATGTTCAGGAGTGCTCAACTGTCTGGGCAGTGAGCTCTATCCCATGGGGTATGGGAGCACTGAGCTGTGCACTGAGATCAGCGAAGTTTGGGTCCAGGCTAGAGAACAGGAGTTGTATTTATTTTAGTATGTACTATTTTATATTATTTATGTGTCTGAGTATATTGTATGTAATGGATGTGTAATTTGCGCATGAGCCTATTGCCTATGCAACACACAAGAGGGCAATAGATCCCCTTCTACTGGAATACACAGGCTGGTAAACCAGCATGATGAAGGGTCTAATGTTCTCTGCAAGAACAGTGAGTGTTCATAGATTCTTATAAGTTAGAACCACAGGATATCAAAATGCTGGGTCAGGGCAGACAGAAAAGGTATACAGGAAGCTTCTGAGCAGAATTCTGTTTTGCATAATCTCTCCATGAATAATACTCCCTATCCGGAAACCTAGGCTCTTGGCCACTACGTTTTATGAGAAAATTTTGACCAGGTGTTCCAACTAGTGATTTTAAGATTTCTAGCTGATTGTGCTCACAGATATATTGAGATCTTTCACTTTACGCACTTCTTTCTCTCACTTTATCACCATACAGAGAGAGAGAGAGAGAGAGAGAGAGAGAGCAATCTATAGCAAATACTATGCTCAACCTCATCAAGATACCAAACAGACATCTATTCTTCAGTGTTTCCTCAATATTTCTTATTAAATACACTGAGGAGAATCAAGTGATTAGATGTTGTAGGGCAAATAATGATGGAGAAATAGGGAATTTAAAGTGCAAATAGACTCCTATAATCAGGGCTGGGTTTAGCTTCCCTTTACATTGTTTTCAGCTTCTGTATGACTAAAAATTACCCATGCTTACCAAGGCCTGTTGTCTTTCATCCTCATTAGGAAAAATATCGTTTCTCCCTATTAAAGCTGTTACATAAATAATCTGAATACTACTAAACAAATTATTTTACTATATGAAACACTATGCCTAGCTCTGAAATTGGAGTGTAGCCAGGAGCAAAATGGAAGGCTTAAGCACATATTCAGTATGTGTTACACAATTAGTACTCAGATCTTCACTTTGCTTCTAAAATAGAATCCCTGAATTAACTTCATGTATTTCTGATATGATCAATCAGTGTGATTACTAGTTGTTTTCCTTGGTTAGAGTCAGGGTGAACAATCTTTAATTTTTTAAGTTAAGAAGAAAATGTAACGATAATACATAGAATAACATAAGAGATGATGGGGACAAAAGGTAGAAGGAGCCACTGACCTTAGAGTTTTGGGTCCTATTTGAAGAATGGGGAAAAAGAACTATGACAAGATTCATAGAAATTCACTCCAGGAGAATTGTGAACCCTTCCAAGATACATGCTTTCGGGAAGGTGACCACGGATATGGCTACACCTACTAATCATGAGTTGAAGGACTCCTTGGACCTACCAAACAAGGCTAAAGAAATGTGATGTTAGAGGTTTTGTTTGAGGACAAACATGTCAGGGAAAATAAAGGAGGCTTGCAAACCAGTACTTTCAATGCTGCTGCTGTCATTTCCTGGACTCATCCTTCCAAGAAACTGAGCATCAGTTGCTCTGTATTATTCAACAGTGGTTTATCACTCCATTTAGTCACAATGAATTGAACATCAGGAATATGTGAGTACATGTTTAGAGAGTTTTTCTTATCTCCCTTATGGAGTTGCTTATGTCCAAATGCATTAGTCCTCAATTTCCTGTTGAAATATCCCTTTCAATCTATAAATATGTCTGTCTCAATGTAGATATTGAAATCAGCTAGTCTCTTGTATGAACATAGCAGCCTATTTTTCTCCTGCACATGATTCGCAGCACCCACAGACATTCATAAACTCATCTCTCTAAAAGTTATTCTTTACACTTTAGTAGTCTTTCTGGAAAGGACTCATTTCTGAAGAGAAATTCTGGAGATGTGGTAGTGAGAACAGTTAAAGGCAATATTTATTGTGCATAAATCTATTTCTCAGTTTCTTGAAACTTGTGTTTCCTTGCTTTTGGTCTCTTATAACAATAATTTGGTAACTCTAGATTTTGGCTTCCTTATCTGAGAGGTGAAAGTTATGATTCTTCTCACACTGCACAGTAGAAGTGTGGATGTGTCTATTAGGTTATATCCATGAAGATCTTTCTGTGTTATCATAATGAGGAGATGAATGGGGAAGCTGCAGTTGGTTTAAAACCATCTTTCCTTTTTTTTTTTTTCAGGAAATCCCAAATTTACGAAATTTTAAAGTAGTATAGAGTACTCTTTCCCCACTGCCTCCGGAAACTCACAGACCACACTTGAATGTTTTTAAATCTTAAAACTTTCTTATATTCTTTCTTTGATTTTCTTTCTATCATTCCTTCTTTCCTTCTCTCTTTCTCTTTCTCTTTTCTCTCTTTTTCTCTTGTTTTTGATACAGTACTGTCAGTTCTTGATCTTAGAGTATAATCCACTGGGGTTCTGTTCTGGAATTTTTCCTCTGAGCCTATGTGTTTAAGGTTCTTCCCCACTTTCTCTTCTATTCTTTTCAATGTACCTGGTTGAATATGGAGGTTCATGATCCACTTGAACTTGAGATTTGTACAAGGAGACAGAAATGTATTGATTTGCATTCTTTTACCTGATGAGAACCAGTTGATGGAGCACCATTTGTTGAACATGCTGTCCCTTTTCCACTGTATGCTTTTAGATCCTTTGTTAAAATCAGGTGTGTGGATTCATCTCTGGGTCTCCAATTGCATTCTATTGATTTAAGTGCCTGTCTCTGTACCAATACCATGCAGTTTTTATCATGATTCCTCTGTAATACAGCTTGACCTTGTCAGGAATCGTGATTCCCCTAGAAGTTCTTTTTTGCTGAGAATAGTTTGAAGTTTCCTGGATTTTTTCTTATTCCAAACAAATTTGCAATTTGTTCCTTCTAACTCTATGAAGAATTGACTTAGATTTTTGATGGGCATTGCCTTAATTATGTAGATTGCTTTTGGCAAGATGGCCATTTTTACTATATTTATTCTGCCTATTCATGAGCATGTAAGTTAATTTCATCTTCTGAGATCTTATTTAATTTTTTTCCAGAGGTCTGAAGTTCTTGTCACAAAAATCTTCCACTTGGTTTGTTAGAACCATCACAACCTATTTTATATAATTTGTGACTATCGTGAAGGGTATTTGTTTCCCTAATTTGTTTTGCAGGCTGTTTATCCTGTGACTAGAGTTAGGCTACTGGATTATATGAGTTAATTTTATATCCAGCAACATTCCTGAAGTTGTTTATCAGTTGCAGGTGTTCTCTTGTGGAATTTGTGAGGTCACTTATGTATAATATCATATCATCTGCAAATAGTGATTTTTTTCACTTCTTCCTTTCTAATTTGTATCCGTTTGACATCTTTTTGTTATCTAATTACTCTGGCTAGGACTTCAAGTACAATATTGAATAGGTATGGGGTCTAGTCCCTGATTTTCGTGGTATTGCTTCAATTTTTCTCCATTTATATTGATCTTGGCTACTGCATTGGTGTATATTTCTTTTATTATGTTTAAGTATGGGACTTGAATTCCTTATCTTTGCAAGATATTTATCATGATATGGTGTTGACTTTGGTCAAATGCTTTTTCAGCCTATAATGTGATGATCATGTGTTTGTTTTTATTTGGGTTTGTTAATGCAGTGGATTACAATGATGCATTTCAGAATATTGATCCACCCCTACATCCCTGATATGAAGCCTACTTGATCAAGTTGAATGATCATTTTGATGTGTTCTTGGATTCATTTTGTGAGCAGCTCATTGTGTATTTTTGCATCAATGATACCTTTTGTCTGAAGTACTCTCTCTTCATTGGGTCTTTGTGTGCTTTAAGAATAAGTGTAATTGTGGCTTCGAAGAACAATTTGGGTAGAGTTTCTTCTGTTTCTATTTTCTTCAATAGTTTGAAGAGTATTGGTGTATATTCTTTGATGGGGCAATAGAATTCTGCACTAAATCCATCTGATTTTGGGCTTTTATGGCTAGGATATTTTTAATGACTGCTTCTATTTCTTTAACATTTAAGGAACTGTTTAGATTTTTTTCTGGTGATGATTTAACTTTGGTGCCCGGTATCTGTCTAAAAAAGTACATTTCCTCAGGTTTTTCCAGTTTTTTTCAGTACAGGCTTTTGTGGTCAGATCTGATAAATTTTGAATTTCATCAGCTTCTCTTTATGTCTCCTTTTCATTTCTGATTTTGTTAAATTGGTACTGACTCTATGCCATCTGGTTAGTATGGAAAAGGGTCTGCCTAGTTTGTTGGTTTTCTCAAAGAACCAGCTACTGGTTTTGTAGATTCATTTTATAGAATTTTCTATCTTCTTGGTTGATTTGAACTTTGAGTTTGATTATTTATTAGCATCTACACCTGTTGGATATATTTTCAACTTTTGGGTGTGCTATCAAGCTGTTAATGTATGCTTTCTAGGGGTTTGTTTTAAAGGCACTCAGCGGTATGAATTTTCTTTTGATCACTGCTTCCATTTTATCCCATAAGATTGTGTATAGCTTCTGTAAGTCAAAGGACATTTTCAATAGGAAGAAATGCCAACCAACAGATTGGGAAAAGATAATTACCACTCCCACATCTGACAGAGGGTTAATACCCAATATACACAAAAAATTCAAGAAGTTAGACTCCAAAGAATCAAATAACGCTATTAAAATGGGGTACAGAGGTATACAAAGAATTTTCAGTTGATTAATATCGAATAACTGAGAAAAACCTGAAAAAATGTTCACCATCCTTACTCTTCAGAAAAATGCAAATCAAAACAACCCTAAGATTCCACCACACACTAATCAGAATGGCTAAGGTAAAAAAAAAAAACTCAGGTGACAACAGATGCTGATGACAATATGTAGAAAGAGGTATACTCCTCCATTATTGGTAGGATTTCAACCTGGTTGAACCACTCTGGAAATGTCTGGTGTATCCTCAGAAATTTGAGCATAGTGCTACCTGAGGACCCAGCTATACCTTCTTGGCATATATCCAGAAGATGCTTCAACGTATTCTAAGGACACGTGCTCCACTATGTTTATAGAAGCCTTATTTATAATAGGCAGAAGCTGAAAAGAACCTAGATACCACTAAACAGAGGGATGGATACAGAAAATGTGGTACATTTACAAAATGGAAACTACTCAGCTATTCAAAACAATGACTTAATGAAATTCAAAGGTAAATGGAAAGAACTATAAATTATCATCCTTAGTGAGGTAACCTAATCACAAAAAACACACATGGTAGGTACTCAGTCATAAGTGTATATTAGACAAAAGCTCTGATTACCCAAGATACAATCCACAGACCACATGAAGCTCAAGAGTTACCAAAGTGAGAATGCTTAAGTCCTACTTAGAAGGGGGAACAAAAACATTCATAAGAGGAGATAATGTGAAAAAGTTTGGGTTAGAGACTGAAGTAATGGCCATGCAGAACCTGCTCCACCTGGGAATCCAGCCCATATGCATACAAGGCAACAAAGCAAGATGATATTGCTGATGCCAAAAAGTGCATGCTGACAGGAGCCTGTTATACCTCTCTCCTGAAAGACTCTGCCAGAACATGAAAAACAGAGAGATGTATGCTCACAGCCAAACATTAAACTGAGAATGGGATTCCCACTACAGGAGTTAGAGAAAGGTTTGAAGGAGCTTAAAGTATTTGCCACCCCATAAGAACAACAATACTAATCAAGAAGAGGTCCCACAGACTAAACCACCATCCAAAGAATAGACATGGACACACCCATGGCATCAGCTGCATATGTAGCAGAGGATGGCCCTGTTGGGCACCGGTGGCAGGAGACACCCTTGGTCTTCCTAAGGCTCCATGCCACAGTGTAGGGGAATGCAATTGTGATGAGGCAGGATGGGGAGGGTGGATGGGTGCGGGAACACACTCATAGAAGAAGGGGGAGCACAAAGGAGATTGGGGGTTTATAGGTAGGAATATGTTATCCCCTGGAAAAGGGATAACATTTGAAATGTAAATAAAAATATCCAATAAAAAAAAGGAACTGTGTGTAACATGATAAACATTCACATTTTGTCCTTTGAACACATATGTCCCTGACACTGAGACTTAGAGCACAGGAAGCAGGAGATATTACTGAAGAAAGAGACCAATATATATTTTCAGGTGGATGATTGAAGTCTAAGAGAAAAAAGGATTTTGTGATGAATTTGAGGAAGATGTGGTGTAAAATAAAGCTACAGCCTCAGACTGAAGCCATAGATATTGGGCAGAGCCAATAGCTTATGATCATCGCAGGAGACCACAGGATTCAGTGCAGATCCCAACTCAGTCTCAGTTGCTTCTGGAAGTTATTTCTCCTTTAACTTCAGTATTGCCACTCATAAAATAAGCTGTCAGTTATTGTCAGAGGCAGTAAAATATATGAGGGTGATTCCTCATCACAGAAAGGGGAGTTGGACAGACTTTGTTGACAGTGTATCCTACAGACAGATAAGGAATTAACTAGAGGATGGTGTGACTCTGGTGTGATGGTCCAGAGAATTTCAAAACTGACTGACTACCAATCAGGAGGTTCTTCATTATACAGGTTATATAGAACAAAGACAGAATTTTGATTATCTTAGTGATATAGATTATATATTTTACTTTTCATTATATATCCAAGGTTTAAAAGTTCAGTCACAAATAGAAAGTACAAACAAAACAGATTGTTATTAGCCCTATAAATTTAAAGTATCCAAGAAATATCACCTGAAAAGCAAACACATTTAGTATATGACGAACTATGATTAAGATGGCAATTTTTGCTCTTTAAAAGCTTTCCAACAAAAAAAAACAGGGATACATCTGAACTTGTCTTTTAATGAATAATAAAACCTAATTTGTAATTCTCTATGTTTCAAATATCTACCTGCAAATTGTTAAGTCACTATATCTTATTTATGAAATTTATTCTTTCAGGATGTACCATGTATATTTTCCCCATTTTAAAGTTCATTTTTTTTGAGCCATCTAAAAATAAAAACCTGTACTTATCATCTTTAATCCTGAATAATCCCAAAAATAGCCTCTACTTGATATGCATCAAAACCGTTTGAGTTTCCTCAGAGAAAGATTCCATAAAAAGATTCCAAGAGTGTGTGCTAATCTGTCCATATTGATCTCCGACCCATAATGAACACTTTCAAATACAGGTCAGATAATGTTAATTTTAGAATTTTCCAAAAAGAACTTAGACATAATTTTTTTTCAGGAAAAGACACTAAATGCATAATCTTAAATGATGCAATAAAGAGAGACCACAATCAAAACATTTAGAAGTAGAAGGACAGTGATTGTAGGAATGTGTGCTAGAACTGTGTCAAGCAGCTGTCCTGTCTTCTTAACTCTCCATGACTCTTCATGTATGTTGTGGATATTGCAGTGCCAAGTATGCATTCCTTAATATGCGAATTCCTTCAACATTAATTCTGTGTGATTCAGTTAATAGAAATCTATAAAGGACTTATGTCAGAGAGATGCCTAATGTATCTTCCATTCTCTAGATAGTAATTATGTATATCAAACAACATGTAAGCATGTTTTAAGAACTGTCAAGCACAAGGGGAGGGAGAGGTGGCCTATGGTTAAGAGTAGATACTGCTCTGGTAGAGAGAGGGGTCAATTTTAAAAGTTCAGTTTCTAACATCCTCATCAGTGAGCTTAGACTACTTGGATCTTCAGTTACTGGGAGGGAAGATCATTTATTCCTGGCCTATAAAGCACCTGCACTCACATAACATACTCACACATATATAATTAGATTTAAATAATAAATATATTTAAAAGAGTATTACAAAGGACACATCCATGTAATTGAACATTTCTTATCTACTGAATATTTTCCACATATGTAATAATTTTTGAATTGATAAAACATTTTAGTGCTTTTAAGGCAGCCTGGCTCTGGAGGAATAGGCATTTATTTATAAATATAATTCACAAACTCAAAATAACAATCATTCAGAGAATTATGATGATAAAATACTGTGGAGATAATTCACTCTGGTCAACATATCAGCTACCATTCAGTATGTGAATAATATTCTAAATAATATGTATTTTTTTTATATAGTGGCTATTTTTTTTTACTTTAAGTGAGTTAAACACACAATTCTCTGAGGAATAATTTAGATTCAGTAAACTGATATAGGAAATGCACATTAAATTTCGAGCTTATTCTTGTGCTAAGATAATAAACTTGTTAAAGTAAAAAAAAAAAAAAAAGCAAGCAAACAAACAAACAAAAATAAACCTATCATTCTTTCATCGCCTCTTCCAAGAACCCAAATGTTACATGATCCTGAAACCATAATCTTATTAATATAATAGACTCTCCCTGAAACTGTGAAGAAATTCAAATTCTTCCTTCAGTTGTTTTAAAAATTCTTTATTAATTATAATTTTATTTCTTTTACAACCTAATTGAAGTTCTGCCTCCCTCCTCTGCTTTTAGTCTCTCCCCTCCAATTTTACTGGCTACCTTCCTATATACTTTTTATTTTCTATTCAAAAAAGTTCTAGGCTCAAGTGATATTATCCAGACATGGAAATTCAAGTTGAAGTAAGACTCTTCTATTAAATCTTGATAATCCATCCAGTAAAGAAAAAGACTATCAAAGGCACACCACAGAGACTGAGGTAACTTCCTCACTTAATCTTAGGAATCTCACAAGAAGATCAAGCAACACAACTATGTCATATGTGCTGAGGATCACTGACATGAAGGATCCACATATGAAGGTTCAGTATCTGGAATACAATATGGGTTTCAGTTGTCTGATTCTGTGGGTTTTCTTGATCTCCTCTAGCTCCTTCAGTCCAGTTTGCTCCTCATTGAGTTTCCTATCTTCCTCCTAATGTTTGCCTGTGTGTTTCTGCATCTATTTTTATCAGTAGCCATGGCAAGCCTCCTAATAGCAACTGGGCTTGAAATAAATTATCACTGATGTATAAGTATAGTATAATATCATTATTAATCATTTCATTTACTTTTTGCCAGTTGTGTTTGGTTCTATACTAGTTCTCTCTGCTATCCAGCATCTAATTCCTTGCTCTACAAGCAATATCAGGGTTGGGATCTCATTTTGGGAATGAATCTTAAGCAGGTTAACCATTCCCAAAATTTCTGCACCAAATTTACCTCCAGAAAATCATGTGGGGAGGAAAAGTTATAGGTTGAAATATTATGGCTTGGTTGTTGTTTTATTCGCTGTATTAGAAGTCTTGTCTGGTAAGAGGATGTGGACAATTTAGTCTTTTTTTTCAACTCCCATTTGTAAGACTCTGAGCTAGGGTTGCATTCTTATGTTGTTTTTTAAAAATATTTTGTCACAAAAGTGAGAATGGTAACTAACATAGCCTTAAAATTAAATCTCAAAAAAATTCTAAGAAAAGGCTAGCATTTTCTTATATGAAAGAAACAAATCTCAAAGTACTTTTAGAGTTTTTTAAACGAATGGCTCACATATACTTATATATTGAATGGTTATTCTTCAGAGTATGGCACTGTTTGAAAATAATCAGGATATGTGGTCATGTTTTAGTAGGTGTGTCTTTGTTAATGGAACTATGTCACTTGCGTGGTACAAATGTTAACTCAGTTTCACTCTTCCTTCTATCCATGGATGAAATATTAGCTATTGTTCCAGCATCCTGTTTGGCTGTGTGCTAATTTGTTCCTCCCATACTGATCATGAACTAAATGCTAAAACTGCAATAAAGCCCAAATTAATGATTTTTTAAAATTTCTATTGATTTTGTGTCTTTTCACAGCAATTAGACACTGACTAAGACAATACTGATTTATGAAGGATGATACCAATCTGAATGGTGTATATTTACTCAGGGGCAATGCCACAAAATTGTAAAGATTCTGCAGTCTCTAGCAGACAGTACACTGTGAACATGGATGTCATTCAGCTCAAGAATAGATGTCTTATAACAAAAGCATGTTTGATAAGAGTAAAGGAAACAGGCATGGCTGGGAAGAGTTGAAAAGCTACAAAAATGAACCTGGGTGCATCTTCATGTGTTCCCAGGATACCTACAAGAAGAAAGAATTCATTAACCATGGAGCACAGAGACAATCAGATTCAGCTCACATTGTAAAAGCAGCACTCAACACTGCATGGCACCGTCTCCATCCCAAGGGAGACACCTGACTCAGAATACTAAGGATTACCTACACATTTCATGTGCACTATAAATTTGAAGAAGGTGATGCTATGTCTAGCAAGGCTTTTCTACAACCATCTTGTAAAACAATAAAGAACTGCCAAACTCTTGTAGTGTTCTGGGCATTAAGGACTTCCACAGTTGACAAAAACAATAATTTCTAAAAATCTATCTGAATCAGTTGTGGGTGAACTCTGTAGATATTTCATTTCCGGTATTTTACTTTTGTGGATCATCTTCCTAAAATCCTGGAAAAAGTTCTGATCCTCATCTTTATATTTAAGAGTACCAACTTGCCCATAGCTAGTCTGAGTGATGATTCATGGCATGTTTGGCACTAAGTAATATTTGAGGTGTCTAACTAAGTTCCTTATTCTTCAAAGACACCTGAAGAATGAAAAGGCTACCTATTCTCTTTAAAAAGTGAGGATATCATTCAGCAGTTTCCACTCACTCTTTCCATCTTATTTTAAGGTCTTTTTGTGAAGACTTCTCTATGTTTCATTAAGCATAAAAGTAAACTCAGAGAAAAGGCATCCAAAAGTTTTAAGATTTCCTTGTTAGCCTAGGAATACAAACTAAACCTTCTACCTACTAGACCTGTCAGACTATAGAGTCTTTATCTGGAACCCCATTTGTTTAGTTTCTGTGTTTGAAATTCACAGCATGGAGCCTTGGGAGAAAGTACAGGAACTTCCTGATCCAAAAACTTTTCACTTTTGACAGACAGACATGCACTTCACCTCATGGTCAGTATGCAATATTAACTCCTAATGCTTCCAATAAAATCATCAGTTTTCCCCATTAAGAAGCTCTGAAAGCGTTATTGAAGAATTATGTGATAAACACCATTGTCCTTAGTCTTGAAACATGGGCATATTCAGAAGGAAAATATTAGCACCACAACTTAGTATAGGGGCTGGAGAAAATATATGGATCAGCATAAGACACTTCTTATCAAATAACATACTGGACCTTATTCATTCAGAAAAACTGTCCCCCTCATGGCCAATAAAATTAAGCTATTCAAAATAGGGTAAGCAACTAGTAAAAAGATAAATAAAAATATGTTCAGTTTCCTCAGGGACCTTAGGAAAGTCAATTTCCATTTGCCCAATTTGCTTAAATCAAGCCCAACAAATCTATAGGGGTAATAAATCAATCTGCCGCCTGAAAATTATGAGAATATACCAAAGCTCTGATTAAAAGGATACTTGTTTCTAAATTACGTAATAATGATTGTTCACCAAATATATGTGTTTATAAAGCAGCCATGTTTAAATCTTCTCAATAGTGACCTGAATTTTGATAGATGAAATAAGGCATGTTCTTGCTGTTTGCTGAACTCATGGCATCTCACTCTTTCCCCAACTTGGAATGCTAAGCACTCAAAACAGGTTAAGACTTAGAGCCAATTGCTATGTGTGTTCTATAAGCAAGTAAATGCATATCCAGTAGAAAAATGAGAGTAAACGGTTACAAGGCCTAAGACAAATGGAGGAAATTATATCGTGGTTAGTACAAAACCAACATTCTAGGTAGGCAAACAAAAATAGTGTCAAGCTAAGAAACACAAGGACATAATTTAAAGGAATGGCACATTTTCCTCATTGGAAACTAGCTTCAAGAGAAAGTAAATGAGGAATATTCTCAACTGCATTTTACTTTGATGGAGTCTACATGCTTAAGGAAGAGAGAATATGAAGAACGAACACATTTCTGTTTAAAAATACATGAACATTCTGTGCAGTTCCAGTTTGGGAGTTCAGAATACAGTCACTTCGTCTTCATTCATGATGATTATTCCCTTAATCAGTCTTGGTCTTCAGTGTCTGCCACTTCTCCAAGGTGTGTCAACACTTCAGACTTTGTTTTCTCTGGCCCAGGACAGAACTCTCTCTTTAGAAGTGGAGTGTGGTGGTAGGATCTACCATTGTCTAGAGATCAGGGCAGAAAGCCATCTATAATGAAGGATAAAAGAGAAGTATCTGGAACTCTGATCTCTACAACTACAGGAAACCCAATGAACCATGGCTGGATATCGGATCTGTGATTTACTCAAAATTCTTCCCTGGGAAAATTCCAACCCTCAGAATTCCTTCCTAATAACACCCTTCAGTGAGCCCATCATGTATTTTGAGATGTATGTAAACTGTATCTTGACATTAGGGAACGTTGTGGCCAGTGAGATATGTGTGCTCCAGATATCAGAAGGCAATGGGTTCAGGTAAACCTCCCCTTACTGCCTTTACTAGGGTCCTCCTGGTAGGGCCTACTCGGAGGAAATGAAGTAGATAACAGTTTTAGGATCCATCTCATCATGTGGTATTATCAGAACTAATGACCCATTGCCATGTGTTTGTTTAATCTAAAGTCAACCCATTAATCTTCTTTCTTGCACCTGCATGTTCACCAATTCTGTCCAGTAGTCGCTGGTCTTTATCCCCAATTTCCTTACTTTCTGTACTTCTTTGGAGATACTTAAGGGTAGCTTTCTACTCTAACTTTCAACATAATTCAAATTTCAACTCTTTGTTATAAAGATCCTCAGAAAAGGGATCTGAAAAGTACTGTGTTCAGTAAACAGAGTAGTGATAGCCTTGATGTGCTACATATTGATGGGCCTCAGCATGATTCAGGGGTAGTTTATCTGAGGACTTATTTGCTACATTCTGTTGTCTTAAATAGTAGACACAGTCCTTGACCTCCACCTTCTAGAGCTGAGAATCCTAAATGTTAGCTTTATGGGAAGATTGACATAGAGGGAAAAAGAGGGAAGAAGAGACACAGTGAGACATGTAGAGGATGATAGTGGTACCAGGGTAGTACCCCGAGTCCTGCTAAGTAACAAAGGAGAGATTCAACCCTAGCAAATTTTGCATGGAGAATACAACTTGCCAACATTGACTGCAGATGGGTAGAATGTGAAGAAATGCCCTCTTTAACCCAGATCAAGAAACATTAGCCATAAAATCTATGTAATAATAATCATAACCTGTTCTCTGAACTATGGGTAGTGACTATGCATCATTCAACAACACAAGTGTAGGAAATGACTCACAGGCCATTACTAGTAACTTAACCTCTTCATAATCATAAAAAGGTTTAAAACAAGTAAAGTGATTTTTAAACTTCACAAATATCTGTTTATGATGGCACGGCATGCAATTCCATACTGCAAAAGACTGAGGCACAGCATGAAGGTGTGGTCATTAGCCATGGATACATAGTATGATATTATGTCAATAAGAATAGTTCAGGGAAAAGAAATCACTGCTTGGCAAGTAGGAAACTCTGGTTTGACTCCATAATTACAAAAATATCGCATTGTGGTTAATTTAACAACCGTCTGTCATCCAGCAGTAGAGAAGAAGTCATCTGCAGTACAAGGTTATCTATAGTGACTTTAAGGCTAACCTCTGATACATGAAATATTACCTAAAGACTGTGATAAAACTACCATTATAAAACATATATGCGTATATAAATTAAAACATACATATTTACCTAACTCAAAAGTCATCAAAAGAAAATAGGCAGAAGATTATTGACAAAAAAAGAAACAAAAATATGTTTCTTCTGTAGCCTTTTTATTATAATGCCATCATGGAAAGTTCCTATTCTATTCCTGTTCTTTCGGCACTCTGTCAGCTTCAAGTACGATGGTAAATATCTCTTTCAATAGGTCATAAGATGTTTCTGCTACAACTTTATTAAAAATATCCTCTATGCTCTTAGTGTCATGTTTGCTATCATTGTCTATGACTAGCATCAAAGGTTTGTGGAGTTCTGTGTTTGTTTGTTTTTTTTAGTTGTGTCTTAACCACTGATGGTCTGATTATGTTCTGTTTTAAATTTAGACTCAATTTCTGTACTTCTTCTCCTATCCTGATATACTGTATTGCATATTGAAAAGCCTCTCCACTGATGTTTTCATTTGCTGTACTAGATTTTTTCACTTCTGTGATAATTTTAATTTGAGATGTTTCAATCTCGACCCACTTCAGTCTGTGAGGTTAAGTCTCTGTAGATTTCAGTAAATGCCAAAATTTTGCATGTGGTAGCCAGCAGAGTCTAAGCAACTGAGTTTAAGAGTGCCATGAACAAAGCATTACTTATTTTTTTACATTGCAAGGAATCAAAACATGGTTGATATATACAGTTACCTTAAGTGAGTACAAGTTGAGTGAGAGGAAACACACCTGGTATTATGTCTTATCATATTTAGATATGTGAAATCACCCTATCATTTCCTTTTCAGGCCTCTGCCTTTCCCACAGAAATGATCTGGACTTGTCAGGTCATTTGCATCATGTGGTGCTTTCATGTATATTTGTTTATCATAGTTTATGAATTTTTTCTAGAAGAATTTTTATCTAATGTTCCTATGCAAATTCTAAATGATCTTGCATGTTATGTGAGAAGTCTCAAATGTTAAAGCAGAATCTTGCAGATAGGTATTTACAGACAATGTGTTCTTTATCAGTAAATTGTCAATTTCTGCTCAATCTTGAAGGACGGTTCCTCTCATTTCAACCAGTTTCTGATTTGTCTCTATCAGTATAGTGGCATTGACCTTAATATCTTTGCCATAAATACATGCTATTTTGAATAACTCATGCATCATCCTCCTATAGATATAGGGAGAAGGGATGGTGTAGCAATGGCAGTGATGGTTGGATCAAACACAGGAAAGTTAGCATTACATTCTGCTTGGAGAGTTCCGGAGATGTCTAGTGTGTTAGAGGAGGAGGGGCACAATACAGCTAAATCATAATCTCCTCCAAATTCTTTTGAAAAACTTCAAAGTATAATTATTGTAAAGTAACACCTACTTATAGCAATCTTTTCTCAGATTTCCAGGAAATATTTCCAGTGTGATAAAATAATCAAGCACATCGTTTTATTTAATGTACAGGAAGGTATATAGTTTCATTTTAAATTAAAAGCCACTCTCAGCAGCCAAGGCCCATTAAGTTGCCTCCTTGCTACAGTTTTTTAATGTTACATATCTTTTGAAAACAAACTTTTTTCAATGAGGTCCTTCTGTCACTTGAAGCCAAAAATTTAGGATCTCATTTACTAATGTAACCTATATACCATGAAGCATATATTGTGTTTATAGAAAGGTATAAATATCATTTTGACACTTTTTGAAGGCAAGTTTCTAATATTAGAGAATTGGAGGCAATTTAGAGTTACTGAATTTTTGCTATTTCATCTACATTGATTGATGGCATTCTGCGATCTGTTTATTTACATCTTCATTTACATAAATGTTTAGATAATTTCTTCTTCATTTTTTGTGGTCTGTACTAACAGTTGGAAAATATAGTAATACTCTAAGATAACATGGTATTCCCAAATTGGCACTCCTATGTGAGCAACCTGAAGGGCATAGGCAGCATTCAAAGACTTAACATGAATCAGAGTCATCACCATGTAGATACAAAGTATTGTGCATGTTTTGCAAGTAATAAAAGATTTGTTCAAATTCTTGAGGAAGTTTCTTCCAAGGAATCATATGTCTTTTATCAGATTTTCATTCTGTGCCAAGGAAGCCAAAAGATGATTCTTGTAACTGAGATGACACAAACAAAATCTTTACATCACACTTTACCATGTTAGAGGACTCACCAAGAAAGTAGTTAGCAAGGACATCACGTCATTTGACTTATTAGAATAACAAATCTCTTCCAGTGTAAGTTTATTACTATTCAAAAATTCACTTTCATATATATAATATGTATATATTATATATGTGAAAGTGTATATATATGTGTGTGTACACACACACACACACACACACACACACACACACACACACATACTCACAGTTATGGTGTTCTATAACTGTCTATCCCCAATCCACATTTTTTGCTTTTGTAAATAGCTTGAATTTCTTTAGTGTTTGTGTTCAACAAAACCTTGTCTTAAAAAGTTACATTGTCTGGGGCATTGAAGGAAAACATTACCTATAGGCTTATACTTGGTCATTAGAGAATGATAATACCTTAAAGAGAACCTGAGAAGCTGTTAACCAACCATTGGACTGAAAATGGGGCCCCCAATAGAGGAGTCAGAAAAATGACTGAAGGAGCTGAAGGAGTTTTTGGACCATAGGAAGAACAACAGTATCAACCACCCAGACAACCCAGAGTTCTCAGAGACTAAACCACCAAGCAAAGAGTACACATGGAGGAACCCATGGCTCTAGCCACAAATATTGAAGAGGATGACCCTATCAGGCTTCAGTGAGAAAAGTGGCCTTTATCCCTGTAATGGCTCATTGTCCCTGTGTAGAGTATTGCTAAGACTGGGAGATGAGAAGCTGTAGGTGGGTAGCTGTTGGAATACTCTCACAGAGGCAGGGTAGAGGGAAAAGTGATAGGAAGATTCCAGAGAGAAAATCAGGGAAGGGTTTAACATTTGATATGCAAGGTAGGAAAATATCCAATAAAAAGAATTAAGAGGAAGAATATTCCAAGGGTTATGTATATTAAGCTAGTGAACCAAATTAATACATCCTCAGTCATGAAATATGCTCTTTTTCCATAAAAACTGCTGGGAAATTTGTTATTGAAGTATAACATAAGCAAAAGCTGACTTAATTTTATCTTAAGAAAATAAAATTGTTCATTGCATTTTGATTTCATATGTATATACTGTATTTATGTTATATCATTCTTCCTTGTCCTCTCCCCAATCCCTCCTCTATAACCCCAACTCCATTTCAAGCTTGAGACCTCTTTTTTTGGATTTTGTTGAATATAATATATTCAAACATATATTTGAGTAAATAAATGAATACAACAGACCAAAAAAAAGAGTTATAACATTTTTAGAGGAAACGTGTTACTGAAGAAATGTATTGGCTTTCAAAGCCCAAGACAGTCATAAAGTCTTTCTAATACTGGAGTATATGGATCTGGGTGTAGTACTGTTCACTATTTAACTAGCATCATTCCTGCCTGTGTGGTGCTATGTTTCCTGACATGATGATAGTTATCTAACCCTCCTAACCTGTAAGAAACCCTAATTAAAGGCTTTCTTTATATGAGTTGCCATAGTCAAAAAGGCTGGTCAGGGGAATAGAATGATATTTAAGATACAGAGTATCTCATTTAGTGTATAAAATGAAAGCAATGTAAAATATTTCTAAGTGTATGAGACCAGTATTGAGTTCCATTATCAGCTTTGATGGTGTTAGGAATTTCCATAGGGGCAACAAACCCGAAAGTGTGATATATATGAATAGCATGCTCTCCATGTCAAACTGTGGCCCACGTCACATTGAAGAATGCATCTACAGAGACATGGGCATATTCTTGCCTGTAAAATTCAGACTATATTAATTCCACTAATCAAATTTATTTATTTCTGTACTTTAGTATATTCCTATTAAATTTAGAAAAATGTGGATATTGTGGTCCTATTGCGTTTTCTCCCTGATTTTTACATAGATAAATTTCTGACAGCAAAAACAGAGTTGGATAGATTTAGATTGTGCCAGTCAGTGAAATTTATGACAGGTATAAGTAACGGCAGAGAGGAGAGTAGAATCTGCCTGAGTATTTATTGTGCTAAGGTATCCAGATATCCCAAATGAGAATACAAGTGAATTAATTATTTACTGATCCAAGTTCAAAATATTTTGGATAATTTTATCATTTTGGGGGTGTATAGCAGTTTCCAACAGAGGGTTGCTGATAGATTTAAAATGAAAGTCAGTGACAATGCTAACTGGAAATGTTGAGGTTCTAGGACGTTTATGGCTATGTAATTATTTTGTTGGGATGAACAGTAAGTATAAAGAAAAGTAACTTATTCATGTTCAATTTTCACTGCCTACAGAACCTTTGTTCCACCTCTGAAATACATAGAAGTATTAATAGGTCCCGAAGTGCCTAGGTTAAAAGGACTAATTCGGAAGTATTATAAACACTGGGAACTAGGAGCAGACTAGGACAGGATCTTTCAGTTTCTCCCTGTGCCCAGAGCTGACTGGGTCCCACAGGTCTCTGGACCCAGATCCCATAGGGGACAGAGCTGTACTCTCAGAGGTGTGGACAATCCTGAAAGCACAGGGGAGACCACCACTTTTGCTCACATCCTTGGCCCAAGAGGAAACTGCCTGGAGATTTCTGACACAGGAACCAAGGACCAGTCTGGGACTATATCCTACCACTTTCTGCCTGTGCCCAGACCGAACCCTGTGACAAAGCTCTCTGCAACCAGACACTTAGGGAGAAAGATGGTCTCCAGGAGTGCTGACACAAAGGTTTACAGGAGGGTCAAGGCACTGTCAAAGGCAACAAGACCAGCTAAAACCACAGATAATCAGATGGCTAGAGGCAAGCACAGGATACAAAGTAATGGAAACAACCACTACTTGTCATCATCACAACCAAATTCTCCCACCAAAACAAACACTGGATATCACAATACATCAGAAAAGCAAGGTTTATAGTTAAAATTACATGTCATGATGATGATAGAGGGATTTAAGGAGGACATTAAAAAATCATTAAAGAAATACAAGACCAAAAAAAAGTAAAGAAGTAGAAACCCTTAGAGAGGAAACACAAAAATTCCCTCAAGAATTACAGGAAAACAAAACCAAACAGGTGAAAGAATTAAACAAAACTATCCAGGATTAAATATGGAATTCAAAAAAAAAATACAGAAATCACAAAGAGAGCCAACCCTAGATATAAAAACCTCGGAAAGAGATCAGGAGGCATACATGCAAGCATCACCAAGAGAATATAATTGAGAAAGAACTGATCACTGAGAAGTGTGGGCAATCATGAGACTGCAGGACAGGAAAGACTGTCACTTCTGCCCACCTTTGCCCATATCCCTTGCCCAAGAGGAAACTGCAGAATGTCTCTGGACACAGGAATATAGAAGTCAAGCTGCTGGAGCCACACGGTCCAGACTGCTCCTTTATCTGAATGAACTGGTCAACAGTTCCCTGCACCAAATCTTGTAGGGGCGTTGGGGATGGAGAGATAGTCTTTCAGGGGGCAGACAGTCCTGGGAAACCAGAGGGTACTACTCTTTGTCCACATTCATGACTCAAGAGGAAAATGTCTTGTGCCATCTGTTGCCCCTGAGCACAAGGAAGTAGGAGAAGTAGGAATAGGACCCTTCTGGTTCCTGCCCAAAGGGAGAGCTGAAAGCTAGTGGACAACCAAACAGGAGAAGGAAATGAATGAAACCATCCACGAGTTAAAAATGGAAATAGAAAAAAATAAAGAAAGCACAAAGGGAGACAATCCTGGAGACAGAAAAACCTAGGGAAGAGATCAATAGTCATATATGTGAGTATCATCAACAGAATAAAAGAGATAGAAGAGAGAATGTCAGGAGCAGAAGATTCATAGAAAACATCAACACAACTGTCAAAGATAACGTGAAACTGAAAAAGCTCCTAGCCCAAAACATCCAGGACACAATGAGAAGGTCATACCTAAGGATAATATCTATAGAAGAGAATGACGATTTCCAACTTAAAGGGCCAGTAAATATCTTCAACAAAATCATAGAAAAAATCTTCCCTAACCTAAGAAAAAAAGATGCCCATAAACACACAAGAAGCCTACAGAACTCCAAATAGATGGGACCAGAAAAGAAACTACTCCTGTCACATAATTGTCTAAACACCACATGCACAAAACAAAGAAAGAATATTAAAAGCAGTAAGGGAAAATGGTCAAGTAATATATAATGGCAGACCTGTCAAAATTATACCAAATTTCTCACCAAAGACTATGGATGACAGAAGATCCTGGACAGATGTCATACAGACCCTAAGAGAACATAAACGCCAGACCAGGTTATTGTATCCACCAAAACACTCAATTAACATAGATAGAGAGACCAAGATATTCTGAGACAAACCAAATTTACAAATTTGCAAATTGACGTGTCACTCCTCAAAGATGGCACTGGTTTCTGCCTTTCACCCTCCCAACAGTGAGCGCTCCTTGTAGTAAACAAGTCCTTATTTGACTATGCCTGCCTGACCTGCTAGCTGCCGCATAGTGACAGCCTACCTACATGACCCACATGGCTTGCTAGGATTGGCCAGCGCTAGCTATTTAAGTGTGGTGCGGGGGTTCCCCAGGGTCAGAAGATTGTATCAAGGTTCCTGAGTAAAACTGCTCGAAGATGTTCTCTGGTCGTGTCTTCCTTGCTGGTCGAGGTTGGGTGCGACTAGTCATGGCCCGTACGGGGACATACTGAGATCAGAACTTCTTGCAGTCAGGGCAGCACTGGAAAGTTCTCAAGGTAAGGGGGGACCATAAGGACCACGGAAAATAAGCGGTTATAACGTCTCAGGGTAGTGAGCAAGAAAGTTCATGGTAGAAGCGAACCAAAAGTAAAGTTCGTGGTAGCAGCAAACCAAAAGTAAAGTTCGCGGTAGCAGTGAACCGAAAGTAGCAGCATGGAAAGTTTTTGTCATGGGGACCTCACAGTCTCGTCCAATTTTTCTGGCTCTTCAAGAGCTGTTTGAGCATAAGAAATTAAAAATAAAAGGGAGCACAATAGAGAGATTTTTGAGGGAATGCGATATCATTGCCCCCTTGTTCACAGTCTCTGTTAATCTTAATGTGCCAAGTAGGGAAAAATTAGGGAAAGACCATGATTTTGCCTGGGAACAGGGGACTCTAAAACCTGGAGTCCGTCCAGTGTGGCGCTTAGTGCGTAGTTGCCTTGAGGATCAAAAATCTTGTCAAGTAGCTATAGAGAAGGGGCAAGCTGCCCTAGAAATGCTTCAAGAGGAGAGGTTAGAAAAGCAGGGACGCGCAAAGGAGACAGACTCAGAAAAGACAGATACAGAGGAGGAAACAGACAAAACAGATTCAGAAGAAGAGTTACAAGAGTTGATAGATCAAATGCGGAAACAGTCTCTAAGGAATAGACAGAAGAAGAAAAGGAAAAAGCCTAAAATGGTGGAGGAACCTCCTGGGTAGTTCCCCTCGGCTCCTCCTCCCTACAATGTTGTAGAGGGAGGGAGTAGAGTAGAGTAGAGTTTCTGGTAGTACATTCTGTCCTGAAGTGTGGAGAGCAGTTCGTACTGAGCTACATCTGGCCTATCCTGTTTATGTGGATGCTAATCAACAAAAGTATCATGAGCCTTTAGACTTTAAGGTGATCAAGTCCCTGGTGGAATCAGTCAGGACATATGGCATTATGGCCTCATTTACCATAGCTCAGGTTGAGGCCTTACACAGATTTTGCATAACTCCTAGTGATTGGACTAACCTTGCTTGGGCCTGTCTTAGTCCGGGACAGTATTTAGACTGGAGAGCTTTTCTTATTGAGTTTGCCAATGAACAGGCTGCCGCTAACTTGGCAGCGGGGTGTGGCCAGGCTGCCTGGGATAGGGATATACTGCTGGGTCAGGGATGCTTTGCCAATGCTCAGACAGGGTATCCAGGACAGGTTTACCAGCAGATTAATGAAGTTGCAACAAAGGCATGAAAATCCTTACCTAATAAGGGAGAAGTGAGTGGAAACCTCACCAAGACCCTTCAAGGACCTATGGATCCATTCTCTGACTTTGTAGCCAGATTAGTGGAAGCAGCGGGGAGAGTCTTTGGAGACCCCGATACTGCTATGCCCTTGATTAAACAGTTGGCCTATGAACAGTGCAAAAAGGAATGTTGAGCCGCTCTCACTCCTTACAAGAACAAGGGACTTGAAGCTTGGATGAAGGTCTGTAGAGAAATAGGGGGACCTTTGACTAATGCTGGACTTGCAGCTGCTGTTATGCAGATGACACAGAAAAAAGGAGGAAGCTCAGAAGCATGTTTTAAGTGTGGTAAACAGGGGCACCTAAAAAGGCAATGTCCAGAAAGAAGTCTAGTCAGTACAGGAAGTGGCCAATGCCCAAGGCAACCAGGGCTGTGCCCCAAGTGCAAAAAGGGGAACCATTGGGCTAATGAGTGCCGCTCGGTAAAAGACATTAATGGGCAACCTCTTAGCTCGGGTTTTGGTGGAGCATGCCCAAAAAACGGACAGCGGGGCCCACGACCCCAGGGCCCACATATATATGGGGCAGTCGAGAATTAGGATGTAGAACAGAGTCACGAGAGATAGCCATCCTTTCGCCATCTGAGGGGCCAAGGAGAGCCACTGAGGGCTCCGCAGGACTGGACCTCTGCTCCACCGCCAGACTCGTACTAACTCCTCGGATGGAGGTCCAGTTGATAGAAACTAATTTTAAAGGACCCCTTGAGCCTTGCACAGTATGGTTACTTATAGGGAGATCATCTACAGCTTTAAGAGGACTACATGTTCCTCCAGGAGTTATTGACCCAGATTATACCAGGGTAGTCAAGATCATGGTAGAATCACCAAAAGGGATTACTGCCATTTCCCCTGGGGACAGAATAGCCCAACTATTACTTTTGCCTAGCCTTCATGAGAGATTTGCAGCCCAGTCTAGAGAGAGGAGAGAAGGGTTTCGTTTTCATAGGCTCCGACCTTACATTTTTAGCCTTGGGTTTAGACCAACGCCCAGTAATGGAGCTAAGGGTAGATGGTAAAAGGATCCTAGGACTGTTGGATACAAGGGCCGATAGAAGTATAATAGCTAAGAAAGATTGGCCCTCTGGATGGCCAGTACAGGCCTCATCTCAAACATTACAAGGTCTCCCTTATGTAAGAGCTCCTGATATGAGTGCAAGACAACAGAGTTGGAGAGATCAGGAAGGGCAATCAGGAGTTATGCAACCCTATGTGTTGGATTTGCCCATTTCCCTTTGGGGGAGAGATTTACTGAAAGATAGGGTTTCAAATTGACCACTGAGTATTCTGAAACTTCACAAAAGATTATGAAAAATATGGGCTATTTTCCCAGTAAAGGAATAGGGAAATACCTGCAGGGTAGGACTAGCCCTATAACTGCCCAACAGAGAGAAAGGAATCAGGACCTGTTTTTTTCCTAGGGGCCGTTGAGGAAGACATTCCCATTACCTGGAAAACAGAGGAGCCAGTGTGGGTTCCTCAGTGGCTGCTTTCCTCTGAGAAGCTTGCCGCAGCTAAAGCCCTGGTAAATGAACAGCTGGCCATGAAGCATATAAAACCATCAGTGTCACCTTGGAATACCCCAATATTTGTGATTAAAAAGAAGTCAGGGAAATGGAGACTGTTGCATGATTTACGAGTTATTAATCAACAGATGCAAATTATGGGCCCAGTACAATGCGGACTTCCTCTTTTATCCTCTCTGCCAGCCTGTTAGCCTGTTGTAGTGATTGATATAAAAGATTGCTTTTTCTCCATACCTCTTTGTCCAAGGGATAGTGAAAGATTTGCTTTTACTGTTCCATCATGCAATCATGAAGAACCTGATCAACGATAAGAATGGGTGGTTTTACCACAGGGTATGGCCAATAGCCCTACTTTGTGTCAACTTTTTTGTGGGCAACGCCATCGCCCCATTAAGACAGAAGTTTCCTGCACTGAGATGCATCCATTTTATGGATGATATCCTTTTAACTGCAAAGAATGAAGAGATTTTAGATTTAGCATATGGAAATTTAGTTAAATTCCTAGAAGGTAGGGGATTGATTATTGCCCCTGAAAAGGTACAAAAGGGCAATCTTGTAAATTATTTAGGAGCAAAAGTAAGTCCTTATACCATTATCCCCCAGAAGGTTGAATTGAGGAAAGATAATCTTAAGACTCTTAATGATTTTCAAAAATTACTAGGAGATATTAATTGGGTCAGATGTCATTTGAAATTACCAAATTATGAATTAAAACCATTGTATAATACTTTAGTTGGAGATTTGGCCATGGATTCTCCTAGACAATTGACTGATGAAGCAAGGGAAGCTTTAAAGAAGGTTGAAAAAGGATTACAAGGCGCAATTTTACAACGATGGAAGGAGGGTGCAGACATTGTGCTATGCATTCTAGCCACCTACATGCAGCCCACAGGATTGTTGTGGCAAGATGGCCTTCTGCTTTGGGTTTATCCCAGAGCTTCTCCAGCTAGATCAGTAGAGTATTATCCTACAGCAGTTGCACAATTAGCCCTGAATGGGATCCAACAGTGCATACAATTTTTTGGTTTTTCCCCAACCTCAATCATAGTGCCCTATACAGGTCAACAGATGAAGATCTTGTGTGGCACTGTGGATGATTGGGCTATTTTACGCTGTGGCTTCCATGGAGAGATAGATAATCATTATCTAAAACACCCTTTGCTATCTTTCTTTAAGGAACATCTCGTGATTTTTCCTAAGGTTACCTTCAGTGTTCCTATACAGGGGGCGCCAAACATTTTTACAGATGGATCCAAAAATGTCTGTGGAGCCTATATGGTTGACCATCAAGAGCCAATTTTTTGTCAATATCAACCTGGTTCTCCACAAGATTGTGCTGGAAGTGTTTAAAAATTGTTCTTTTGCCTTTAATTTGCTCTCTGATTCATCATATGTTGTTAATGCAGTTAAGATATTAGAAGTGTCTGGCCCTATTAAAATTAGCAACACAGTATGCCAGCTGCTGAGGGAACGTCAGGAATTGATGTGGAAAAGAGGTCACAAGTTTTTTGTCCAACATATTAGAGCTCATACAGGTTTGCCTGGTCATCACAGTGAGGGAAATGATCTTGTGGATAAATGTACCCGAATGGAGTTTATCTTCTTAAGCTCATCATTAGATCAAGCCCGACAGTTTCATCAACAATTTCATCTGCCTAATAAAATCTTACAGCAGATGTTTCATCTGTCTCGAGCAAATGCTCGACAGATCGTTTTAGGATGTCAACAGTGTATCACTTTTCACCATCCCCCTAGTGCAGGAGTTAATCTTAGAGGCCTCTTGACACTAAAGATTTGGCAAATGGATGTAACTCACATATCTGGATTTGGGACTCTAAAATACATTCATGTTTCTGTGGATACCTGTTCAAGTGTCATTCATTCTACCCCTATGAGTGGAGAAAAGGCACACAATGTTATTGGACACTGCCTAGAAGCCTGGGCTGCTTGGAGAAAGACTCAACACTTAAAAACTGATAATGGCTCAGCATACACTGCCCAATCTTTCAAATCCTATTTTAAACAGATGGATGTGCAGTTGAGCCATGGCCTGCCTTATAATCCCCAAGGTCAAGGTATTGTAGAGCGAGCACATTTACCTTGAAGGAATGCGTAATTAAACAAAAAAGGGGAATAGGCCATGGCAGAACTCCTAAGGAACAGATATCCTTAGCCCTTTTTACTCTTAATTTTTTAATTTTGGATGATGATGGCCTTTCTGCCGCTGACCGACATCAATGTCGGTTGGGCACATTGAAAGGTTATGTGAAATGGAAAGATGTGATCACTGGCTTATGGCATGGGGCAGATCCCGTGTTGGCATGGGCGAGAGAGTCTGTTTTTTTGTTTCCTCTGGACCGGCAAGATCCATTGTGGGTCCCTGAAAGATTGACCAGGAGGTGCATCAAGAATGAAGATCCTGCTGTTGCTGACACTTCTTGGTGTGACCCAAATGCTGGTCCAAATGGAGCACCGTTGGGAGATACTATCAGTGTTCCCGAGACTCATGCCGATACGTCATGACCTTTAAGCCCACTACTCTAATTTGTCTAAACAGTTGTCAAGTTATCTTTTAAGTAATTGGATGGGAGAATTTGATTTCTTAATGGATAAGCTACATGTAACCATTGTGATGGTGAACTCCACACATGTGGATGCTGGACTGGCTACAGGATTGTCATCTTGGATTGCTGCTGCTATGAATCATCTGAGTGAGTGGGCAGGTATGGGAGCCCTAGCTGGACTCTTGCTGCTGGTCTCCCTAGTGAGCCTGTGGTGTCTCTGTAGAATGAGGTTTGTTCAGAGGCGGCACTCGGCTATGGCTATGGTGGTACAGGCATTTGCAGCCATTGAAGCAGGACAGTCCCCTCAAGCCTGGCTTACGGTCATTCAGAAGACCTAGTTGCACCTTGCCCCTGAGTATGTGTGAGTGACCCTGCCCAGTGACGGGCAACTTCCCTTCTACCTAAGGCATGGAACCTTGTGGGCGACGAGGTGTCCTAAGACGGGTTTAATGAAGGGATGATCCTAAGACAGGTTGGGTCTCCACGCTCAGCGTTGCCTTTGCCTGCTTGATTAATTAAACAAAAAGGGGGAACTGTAGGGAGCTGCAACATGCCATGCGTCAAAGATGACACTGGTTTCCACATTCCACCCTCCCAACAGTGAGCGCTTCTTGTAGTAAACAAATCCTTATTTGGCTATGCCTGCCTGGCCTGCTAGCTTCTGCATAGTGACAGCCTATCTGCATGACCCACGCGGCTTGCTAAGATTGGCCAGCGCTAGCTATTTAAGTGTGGTGCAGGGGTTCCCCTGGGTCAGAAGATTGTATCAAGGTTCCTGAGTAAAACTGCTTGAAGAAGATCTTCGCTGGTCGTGTCTTCCTTGCTGGTCCAGGTTGGGCGTGACAACTAATGTCTTTCTACAAATCCAGTCCTACAAAAGATAATAAATGGCAATGCCCAAAACAAGGAACACTAAAAAAAGCAAGAAACTAATCTTTTTCCAAAGAGACAGAGAGAGAGAGAGAGAGAGAGAGAGAGAGAGAGAGAGATGCAAACGTAATCACACCTCCCAATACAAAAATAACAGGAAGCAACAACCACTATTCTTTAATATCTTTCAAAATCAATGGACCCAATTCCCCAATGAAAAGACATAGATTAACAAACTGGATACATAATAGGGACCCAGGATTTTGCTGTCTACAGAACACACACCTCATGGACAAAGACAGACAATACCTCAGAATAAAAGGTTGGAAAAACACTTTCCATTCAAATGGTCTGTGTAAGCAAGCTGGAGTAACCATTCTAATATTGAAAAATTTGACTTTTGATCAAAAGTCATCAAAAGATATTCATCAAAGGGAAAATCCACCAAGATGAACTCTCAATTCTAAATATCAATGCTCAAAATACAAGGGCAGCTATATACATAAAAGAAACAATACTAAAGCTCAAAGCATACATAACAGCTCATATATTAATAGTATGAGATTTCAACACCCTTTTCTCATCAAAGGACAGATGATGGAAACAGAAATCAAACACAGACATAGACAGACAAACAGAAGATAGGAAGCAAATGGATATTTATGGAACATTCTATCCTAAAACAAAAGAATATACATTCTTCTCACCACCTCGTGGTACTTTCTCCAAAATTGAACATATAATCAGTCACAAAACAGGCCTCAACAGTTACAGAAAGATAGAAATAATCCCATGAGTCTAGTCAGAGGGCCACGGGCTAAGACTGGTCTTCAATAACAATAAGGAAAGAACACACACCTGTACATGGAAGTTGAACAATGCTATACTCAATGATAATCTGGTCAAGGAAGAAATAAACAAAGAAATTAATGATTTCTTAGAATTTAATGAAAATGAAGATACAACATTCCAAAACTTATGGAACAAAATGAAAGCTGTGCTAAGTGGAAAACTCATAGCTCTGAGTGCCTGTAGAAAGAAACAGGGAAGAGCATACATTAACAGCTTGACAGCACACCTAATAGTTCTAGAATAAAAAGAAGCAAATAAACCAAGGAGGAGAAGAAGGTTAGGAAATAATCAAACTCAGGGTTGAAATCAACCATGTAAGTAAGAAAGCATTGTACAAAGGATCAATAGAAGAAAATCTGGTTGTTTTAGAAAATCAAAAAGATAGATAAACCCTTAGTCATACTAACCAGAGGGCAAAGAAAGTGCATACAAATTAACAAAGTCAGAAAGGAAAAGGGAGATATAACAACAAAATCAGAGGAAATTCAAAAAATCATCAGATCCTACTACAAAAATCTATATACAACAAAACTTGAAAATCTGGAGGAAATGAATAATTTTCTAGACAAATACCAGGTACCAAAGTTAAATCAGGAAGAAATAAGCCATTTAAACAAACCCATAACTACTAAAGAAACTGAAGCAGTCATTAAAACGCTCCCATCCAAAGCCTCCAGGAACAGATGGGTTTAGTGCAGAATTCTATCAGACCTTCATAGAAAATCTCATACAAATACTGTCCAAACTATTCCATAATATTGAAAGAGACAGAGCACTACTGAATTCCTTCTATGAAGCCACAATTACTCTTATACCTAAACAACACAAAGACCCAACAAAGAAAGAGAACTTCAGACCAATTTCCCTTATGAATATTGACACAAAAATACTCAATAAAATTCTTGTGAACTGAATCTGAGAACCCATCAAAACAATGATCCATCATGATCCAGTAGGCTTCATCCTAGGGATGCAGGGATGGTTTAATATATGGAAAACCATCAACAAAATCCATTATATAAATAAACTCAAAGATAAAAACCACATGATTATTTCATTAAATGCTGAGAAAGCATCTGGCAATGTTCAACACCTCTTCATGATAAAAGGCCTAGAAACTGAACATTTCTTCATAAACAACTTTCAGTAGGATTATCCCATTTCAAATAGCTTGAGGTTTGTTGGCTATGAGTGGCACAGTTTTTCTGAATGAATGGAATTTAGCATTTTAGTAGACTATAAGCATTTTATGCTGACCCAGAAAGATTTCATAACTCAAATGTTAATTTAGCTTATAACATTTTCCTTTATTTATTGTACATTTTTTATTTACATTTGAAATATTTCCTTTCCCAGTTTCTTGTCCATAAATCACCTATCCCATCCCATCCCCTTCCTCTGTAAGGGTAATCCTCCTCCCCAGCCATCCCCTTCCCACTTCCCAACCCTGATATTCCCTTACACTAAAGGGGCAGTCAAGCCTTGGCAGGAAAGAGGGCTTTTCCTCCCTTTGGTGCCCAACAAGGCCATCCTCTGCTACAAATATACCTGGAGCCATGTGTCTGTCCATGTGTACTCTTTGGGTAGTGTTTTCTTCCATGGGAGCTCAGGTTGGTTGGTACTGATACTGTTATGGGCTTGCAAAGTTCATCAGCTCCTTCAATCCTTTCTCTAATTTCTCCAATGGGGACCTCATTCTCATTACAATGGTTTGCTGATAGCTTTTGCCTCTGAATTTGTCTCTTTCTGCTTACCCTTTCAGGAGGCAGCTCTATGAGGCTCCTGTCAGCATGCAATTCTTGGCTTCATCAATACTGTCTAGTTTTGGTGACTGTGTGTATGTATGTATACATACACACATACATAAATACACATACACATACATACACATACATACATACACATACATATACATACGTACATATACATATACATCACATACATACATACATATACATTACAAATACATATACATATACATTACACACACACACATATATATATACATATACACACACACATATATATATAAATATATATTTATATATATATATATATATGGGGGGGAAGGTTCTCCATGATCATTCCTTCTGTTTGTGGATAAAACTTTGTCTCCATATCCCTTCCTACAAATATTTTTGTTCTGCCTTTTAAGGATGACTGAAGCATCCGTTTTTTGATCATCATTCTTCTTAAGCTTCATGTGGTCTGTGGATTGTATCTTGGTAATTTCTGCTTTGGGGCTAATATCAACTTATCAGTGAATGCATACCATATCTGATATTTGTGATTGGGTTACCTCACTCAGGATGAATCTGTTCCATCTATTTCCCTATGAATTTCATCATGTCATTGTTTTTGGTAGTAAGCAGTACTTCACTGTGTAGATGTATATATTCCTCTGTTGGAGGGCCTATGGGTTTTCTCCAGCTTCTGGCTATTATAAATAAGTCTGCTATGAACATAAAGGAGGTTGTGCCTTTCGTGTATGATGGAGCATCAAATAAAAGGAGGACATAACAACAGAATGTGAGGAAATATAAAAAAATCATTTGATCCTGCTACAAAAGCCTATATTCAACAAAAGTGGAAAATCTGGATGAAATAGAAAATTTTCTAGACAGATACCAGGTACCAAAGTTAAATCAGTATTAGATAAACCATCTAAACAGTCACATAACTCTTAAAGAAATAGAAGCATTTATTAAAAGTCTCCCAACCATAAAGATCCTAGGAACAGATGGGTATAGTACAAAATTCTATCAGACCTTCATAGCAGATCTCATATCAATACTGTGCAAACTATTCCACAAAATAGAAACAGATCGAGCCCTACAGAATTCCTTTTATGAAGTCACAGTTATGCTTATACCTAAACCACACAAAGACCCAACAAACCAGAGAACTTTAAACCAAATTCCCTTATGAATATCTACACATAAAATGCTCAATAAAATTCTCACAAGTCGAATCCTGGAACACATCTAAATGGTTATCCATCATGGTCAAGTAATATTCATCTCAGGAGTGCAGGGATGTCTCAATATATAGAAATGCATCAATGTAATCCACTATGTAAATAAACTCAATGGAAAAAATGATCATGTTATTAGATATTTAGAAACCATTTGACAAAATCCAATACACCTTCATGGTAAAAGTCTTGGAAAGTTGAGGAATTCAAAGCCCATTCCTAAACAAAGTAAAAGCAATATACAGCAAACAAGTGGCCAACATCAAATTAAATGGAGAGTAAGTTGAAGCAATCCCGTACTCAACACTGCCCGTACTCAACCACAGGTCATATGTGTCAGAAGACCAGTGCTGAACTCCGGCAGACTCACCCTGCCCAATCACAGGCCATGATGAGCTGAATAACATTGTCATTGGCAGAGATACCCTCTGCTATAAATGTCCCACATAGATCAGAAGACTAATCCACAATTCAAGCTAAAATCCCTTGTATAAGCATCGGACTTGCCTTTCTGAAGAACAGTCCCCAACTTGAGTGAAGACTTCCTGCTGAACTAGAGGCCACAAGGGACACAAGAACTCCAGTGCCAAACTGAATGAAGGCCCCCTTCAAAACCACAGGACACATAGGCCAGATGATAAGAGAGTGAGAAAAAGCAAAAATAAAAAATAAACCCTCCATCGAACATAAAAACACCATCAACATCTAAAGTCCTCAATTTCTTTCCTCAGGGAATTAAAGTTCTTGTCATAGAGATATTTCACTAGCTAAGTTTGATTGACACCAAGGTATTTTATATAATTTGTGGCTATTATGAAGGGTATTGTTTCCCTAGTGTCTTTCTCAGCCCACTTATTATTTGTACAAAAGAATGGTACTGATTCCTTCGAGTTAATTTTATATCCAGCCACTTTGCCCTAGTTGTTTACCACCTGAGATAGATCTCTGGTAGAATTTTGGAGTTAGTTTATATATACTATAATATCATCCTAAATAGTGGATCCTTGACTTCTTCCTTTACAATTCATAGCACCTTGATCTTATTTTGTCTTCTTGTTCTAGATAGAATTTTAACTACTATATTGAGTAGATAGGGAGAGAGTAGGAAGGCTTATCTTATCCCTAATTTTAGTGGGATTGCTTCAAATGTCTCTCCATTTAATTTGATGGCTTTTTCTATGTTGCTTTTATTATGCTTGGGTATGTGCCTTGAATTCCTGATCTCTTCAAGGCTTTTAACTTATGTTTCATAATTCATAATTCATAAATTATGTTTCATAATTTGTTAAAGGCTTTTTCCACATCTAATTAGATGAACCTATGAAATTTTTAGTTGGTTTATATTTAGATTATATTAACTGATTTTTGTATGTGGAACCACTCATGAATCCCTGGTATATAACTTACTTTATCACGGTGAATGATTTTTTTAATTTGTTCTTGAATTCGATTTGTGAGAATTTTATTGAGTATTTTGCATCAATGTTAATAAGAGAAAATGGACTGAAATGCAATTTCTTTACTGGGTCTTTGTTTGATTTAGGTGTCACAGTAACTGTGATTTCAGAATGAATTAGGCAGTGTTCCTTCTGCTTCTGTTCTACTGGAATAGTTTGAGGAGAAGGGGTATTAGCACTTCTTTGAAGGTCTAGCAGGATTTTGCAAATTTTGCACTCAATTCATTTAGACTGATTTTTAGTTGGGAGGGATTTAATGACTGCATCTATTTCCTTAGAAGTGCTGGAACTGTTTAGATTTTTAACCTGATCCTGATTTAAATTTGGTACTTGGCATCTATCTAGAAAATTGTCTGTATCATCTAGATTCTCAAGTTAAGTCAATTATAGGCTTTGTAGTAAGATCTGATGATTTTTAAAATTTACTCAGTTTCTGTTGTTTTGTCTTCCATTTCACTTCTGATTTTATTAATTTGTATACTGTCTTTGTCCGTTTTAGTTAGTTTGGCTAAGTGTTTTTCTATCTTTTTGATTTTCTCAAAGAACCAGCTTTTCCTTTTGTTGATTCTTTTTAATGTTCTCATTTGTTCTAATGGGTTGATTTCACCCCTGAGTTTGGCACAAAAAATGTGATTCCTTTATACAATGGAATAATATACAGCTATTAAAAAGAAAATATCATAAATTTTTTCAGGCAAACGGATGGAACTAGAAAAATCATCCTATGTGAGATAACGCAGATGAAAAGCAACATGATTGGGATATACTGGATGATATGTGAATATAAGCCAAAAAGTACAGAAAATCATGGGGAAAATGAGGAATGAAAGGAAACAGGAGAGAATCACAGAGAGCAAACTGAATTAATGGCAATTTCTATCTAGAAATGGTGGGAGTGTCAAAAACCTATAGAAAGTCTCAGAGACATGAAATGGAGAAGGTTCTCAGGACATAGTGTGGGTGACCTTAACCAAAATGTCCAACCATGGGGAAAAGAAACCACCTCCAGTAGATTGGCAGTGTCCTTAGGGCAGGGATGGGGACAGTACTCCACTGTCAACATTATTGACCCAAAATTCTACCTGTCAGAAAAAAATGCAGGGACTAACATGGAGACTGAATGAATGTCAATCAGTGTTCATTCCAATTTGAGATCTCATGGGCAAGCACCAAACCATGACACAGTTACTGATGCTATGTTTTATTTGCAGACAGAATCCTAACATGGCTGTACTATGAGAGGCTCTACCAGCATGTGACTAAGACAGATACATATACTCAAAGCCAAACATTGGACTGCGGTCAGAGACCCCTATGGAAGGCTTAAGTGAAGGAGTAAAGGCACAGAAGGGAATGCCAACCCTATAGGAATACCAATAGTTTCAACAAATCCAGACCCCGGGAAGCTCCTAGAGGCTAAGTCACCAACCAAAAAACATACATGGGCTTGTTCAAGCTTCTGAAACATATGTAGCACAGGACTGCCTAGTCTCACCTTAATCAGAGGGAATGAAATATTTCTGTTGAGACTGGATACTGCAGAACAGGATGCTCACCTGGATACTCTCAGAGGTAAAGAGGATGGTACATGTTAGAAAGACCTCTGCAAGGGGAGACTTAGAGAAAGGCAATATTACAGATTCAAATAAATGAAATAATTGATTAATGATAAAAATCTTTAATAAATATTTATATGTATGTATATAAAAAGACCATAACTAACAACAGCCAGGGCTATATGCCAACAACAATCCCTGATTATTCCGACTAGAGCTGAAGCTTGCAAAAACTTCCTTGAAACCAACTTTATGACGATGCATGAGGTGCTTCAAAAGGAAGTTAACAAATATTGTAAATAAATCCAGGAGAGACAAACAATATTGTTTGAAACAAGAAAATCATTTAAATTAAGTCAAGAAAATAAAAACAAATAAAATGATAGAAACAAATAAAACAAATGAAGATGTAAAAATAGAAATAGATGCAATATTAAAAATACAAAGTAAGAGATTTCTGGAAATGAAAATCTAGATAAACAAGCAAAAGTTAAAAACCAGGAATTGCCTGCAGAATTCAAGAGATGGAATAAAGAGTCTCAGGCACTGAATTTACTACAGAAAATATGGATATGTTGGAAAAGAAACTGTTAAATCTAAAAAATTTCCATACACAAATTATGCAGCAATTCTCATATTCTATTCTAAGACAAACCCCAGGGCATCTGTAGTAAAAGCTAAAGAATCGTAGCTCAGAAAATATTTTTGTACAAAATCATAGAAGTAAATTTTCCAACCTGGAAGATGCCTATAAAGTTACAAGATCTTGGAGAACACAAAATAAGTTCAATCAGAAAAGTATTATGCTCATTCCAGTTTCCTCCAGCATCCAGAGCTGACAGGGTGCCACAGTCCTCTATTCCCAAATCCTGTGCAGGAAAGAGCAGGACTCTCAGAAGCACAGACAATCCTGAAAGCACAGAGGAGACCAACATTTCTGCTCATATTCCTGGCACAAGAGCAACCAACCTGGAGCCCTCTGGACAGAGGAACCTAGGAGCAGTCAAGGACAGGACACTTCCAGTGTCTGCATGAACCCAGAACAGAAAGTTAGTCTCCAAGAGAAGATTCACTTGAGAGTACAAGTAACACCAAAACTGCTCTGAGAGACCCACATTAAGCACTCTGGACATAGGAACCAAGAAGCCGTCTGGAACAGGATCCTTCAGGTTTCTACCTGTGCCCTGAGCTAACCTTGTGACATAGATCTCTGCACCCAGATATCCTAGGGAGAGAACAGGAATCTCAGAAGTGTGACAGTACTGAGAGCAGAGGGGAGACAACCATTTCTGTTCACATTCCTTGCCCAAGGGGAAACTTCCTGGAGCCCTCTGTACACAGAAAGCAAAGAGCAGTCTGGGAAAGGATCATTCTGGTTTTTGCCTGCATCCAGGACTGACACTGAGACACAGCTCTTTGTACCCTGAGCTGAGGTTGTTTATAACTCCATAGGAAGAGCAAAAATATCAACAAATCAGACCCCCCAGAACTCCCATGGAGAAAACCACTAACCAAAGTACACATGGAGGAACTCATGCTTCTAGCCTCATATGTAACAGATGATAGTATTGTATAGCATCAATAGGAGGTGAAGACCTTTGTCCTATGAAGTCTTGATTCCCCAGTGTCGAGGCATGTCAGGCCTATGAGGTGGGATTGAGTGGGTGAAAGGGAGTGCATCTTCAGAGAAGCAGGGGGTGGAGGGAGAGAGCATGGGAGATAGGAGAAGGGGCATTTGAAATAGAAATACATAAACTGTCAAATAAAAGGAAGAGAGTACACATGGAGTGACCTATGTCTGCAGCTGTATATTAAGCAGAGGATGTCTTAGTTGGGCATCAATGGGAGGAGATGCCCTTGTTCCTGTGAAGGCTAGATGCCCCATTGTAGAGGAATGCCAGGGTGGGATATAGGAGGAGGGTGTAGGTCGGTGGGTTGGGTAGGATCCTCATAGAAGCATTGAGAGAAAGGATGAAATAGAGATTTTCAGGAGGGTAAACCAGGAAAGGGGATATCATTTGAAATGTAAATAAAGAAAATATTCAAGAAAAAAAGAAAAAAAATCACTTAAGATAATAAAAATATGACAAATATTGATTATTTCAGGAAGTAGAAATTACAATGACAATCAATTAAAAGCATGGATTTAACATTTTTCTATAACAACAACAACAATAATAATAATAAAAACAACTTCATGCATTTTCAACTCTGTTGATGACGATTTAGAGAAATAATGATTTGCACACATTGCTAGTGAGAATGTACGATGTTTCAGGGGATATAATACATAAAATCTATGCATATGTATTTTTTTGCATTTTTATTGGATATTTTATATATTTACATTTCAAATGTCGTCTTCTTTACCAGTTCCCCCTCTGCCATCCCTCCTCCAGCTTCTATGAGGATGCTCCCCCTCATACTTACCTACTCCCACCTTATTTCCCTGCACTGGGGAAAGCAATCTTCACAGGATCAAGGATTTATCCTCCTATTGATGCCAGACAGTGCCATCCTCTGTTACATATATGAGACTGGATGCAGGGTCTCTCTATGTATACTCTTTGGTTGGAGGTTTAGTCCCTGAGAGCTCTGAAGCTGGGGGTGGGGGGTATAGTTGGCTGGTATTGTTTCTCTTCTTATGGGGTTGCAAACCCCTTCAGCTCCTTCATTCCTTTCTCTAATATCTTCATTGTGACCCCGTGCTCAGTCCAATGGTTATCTGCAAGCATTCTCATCTGTATCAGTAAGGCTCAGGCAGAGCCTCTCAGAGACATCCATTTCAGGCTCCTGTAAATAAGCACTTCTTGGCATCAGCAATACTAACTAGGTTTGGTGGCTGCATATGGGATGAATCCACAGGTGGGGCATTCTCTGGATGGCCTTTCCTTCAGTCCCTGCTCCCTTTTTGTCCCTGTATTTCCTCCCATGAGTAATTTGTTCCCCCTTCAAAACAGGACTGAAGGATCGACATTTTGGTCTTCCTTCTTCTTGAGCTTCATATGGTCTGTGAACTGTATCTTGGGAATTCTGAGCTTTCCATATTTATTTACAAAACTATATAAGCTCCTAACACTTTTAAAGGTTTGTACATTCATGTTCAATATTGTTAGTAAGGCTAAAGTTCCTGAATTACCAAAATGTTGCTAATCATTTAAAATTATACATTATATGAAAGTTCTCACATATGTATGTTATATCTGCATTCCAGGAATGTAAGATCTTTATGTAATAGTGTGAGGGAAAGAAAAATATTGGGTGTTTTCTAAATGAGAATTGTGAATTTAGAGTAGTCAATTTAGAAGACTGTTGACCATAATTTCACTATTCACAGGAGCATGGACAACTCCTTTTGTAATTATTATTTGAACTTCTCCTAATGTTTTTGCACCTTTCTTTGAAGCTATCTCAGAAAATGGCTAACTGTTTAAATACTTAAAGGAATAGTGGGAGACTACCCAAGCAGCCAGCTGTTTCTAAAAATTGTTTAAATTATCAAAGTTGTGTCCCTGTTCTTTCTACATACTCAAATGTTTATTCCATCTCAATTCTCTGAGGAGGTTAAAGAGCAAATAAAGACTGACAATAAAACTATAAAGGATTTAAAAACTAGAAAGATGTTCTACTTCTAAAAGGTAGTTTTAAAATGATAATATGAATTAAAATAAGAGATAATTTACATAAAAATTACAAACTCATTAAGATTAAATAGATGATAAGTACTTCATCTAAGTTATGACATACAGATAAGACTTTTAAATGTAATTCATATACATAATTTTCATTATTATTTCTAAACCAGATTCTAACATGCATTTTTGTTGCTATAAGAAAAGAAAATCTTTTAAATGCAAAAAAATGGGAGAAATGTAATGAGTTGGTCTGATGTTGCTTATTCTAATGCTAATATTTATTCACCAGTGCTGGTTCCACAGAGATGAGGAGAGTCACATGGAGACACTATGTAAACTTGTCCCCAAATTACTTCTGATTAGTTAATAAAAATGCCAACGTCCAGAAGAGACATAGACAGGGTTTAGTATTCCTGTGTAGGAGGTCAACAGAAAAGGAACTCAAGAGATAAGAAGATAGAGAAGGAAGAGGAGCAAATATGGGATTGATATGCCATAAAGCATAGTCCTGATACCTGGCTAATTAGAGTTCAGAGCAGTCCAAATAAAAAAAATGATTAATAAATAAAATTTGGCATTTTAATGAGAAGCATACTAATGATAGCATAGAGGATAAAAATCTACCTAACTATTATGTTATTTAGGGTTTATATAAATTTTATCGATGTCTTTTCTCTAAAAACTTTAAAATCAAAGGGGTAGAATCCCCAAATCAAGATTAAAAATTTCTACATTATCCTGTCATTATCCTGACAACTCAGTGTTTGAGACTAGAGAGAAAGCGAAAAATGCATTAGCTCAGCTACCTGCAAGGGTGGGGATGGTTTAATATTTCAAAGGAAAGATTCATAATATGTAAAGACTGGAGCACGGATTATGTAATGCATACAAAGCTTTGGGGAAGTATCACCAAGACACAAGCAACTTGCTGACAAGGATTTACATTCATTGCAGTACGTTTGTGGAGGTACTTTTGATTTATTAACCTTGATTTATTGGTTATACTTAACTTAAGGAGGTCAGTTGGCTTCTATCTTGGGCAGGTTGATTCTTGCTTCTATTTTGTTTGAAGATGGATATTTGTGTTTTCTAAAGCAAAAGTCTCTAATTCATTCTCACAAATTAGTTTTAATTGGTGCGTCCATCAATGAAAAGAGCTCACTTTTAGGTGTTAATGTCAGTTTCCTGAGTGAATGAGTTTTACTACATCATTTGATATTGGTCTTCTGCAGATCCAGGAAGTTTTTTTTTTGTTGTTGTTATACTTTTTTTTTCACTTCTCTCATAACTAGATATTTTTATTTATATTTATATTTTTTCTTTTTTAATTGTTTATTAGATCTAGTTCCTTACATACATTTCAAATGTTATTCCCTTTCCCGGTTTCCTGTCCATAAGCACCTATCCCCACCCCTCCCCCTCCCCCATACTGGTATTCTGACATTACAACCCCCTTAGTGGCCCCCAATATTGCCCCTGCACTGGGGGTCCAACCTTGGCAGGACCAAGTGCTTCCCCTTCCACTGGTGCCCCAACAAGGTATTCTCTGCTAAATATGCAGTTGGAGCCCTGGGTCAGTCCATGGATATATAGTCTTTCGGGAGCAGTTTAGTCCCTGGAAGCTCTGGTTGTTTGGCATTGTTGTTCTTATGGTGATGCAAGTTTCTTCAACTCTTTCAATACTTCTAATTCCTGCCAAAGGGGCTGTGATCTCAGTTCAGTTGTTTGCTCCTAGCATTCACCTCTGTATTGGGCATGCTCTGGATGTGTCTCTCAGGAGAGATCTATATCTGATCCCTTTCAGCATGCATTTCTTAGCTTCATCATTCTTACCTAGTTTTTGTGCATATATATATCGGTCACATGTGGGACAGGCTCTGAATGGCCATTCCTTGAGTCACTGCTCTAAACTTTGCTTCCATATTCCATCAAATGGATATTTGTTCCCTTTTAAGAAGGGTGGGACCATCCGCATGTTGGTCAGTCTTTTTCTTAAGCTTACTGTGGTCTGTGGTTTTTATCTTGGGTAATTTGAGCTTTTTGGCTAATATCCACCTATTAATGAGTGCATACCAAGTGTGTTTTTCTGTGATTGAGTTTGCTTACTCAGCATGATATGTTCTAGTTCATTCCATTTGCCTATGAATTTCATGAAGTCATTGTTTTTGACAGCTGAGTAGTTCTCCATTGTGTATAGATGTACCACATATTCTGTATCCATTCCTCTGTTGAAGGGCATCTGGGTTCTTTCCAAATTCTGGATATTATGAATAAGGCTGCTATGAACATAGTGGAGCATGTGTCTTTGTTGTATGTTGGAGCAACTTTTCAGTATATGCCCAGGAGTGGTATAGCTGGGTCCTCAGGTAGTGCAATGTCCAAATTTCTGAGGAACCTCCAGACTGATTTCCAGAGTGTCGTACCAGTTTGCAATCCCAACAAAAATGGAGGAGTGTTCCTCTTTCTCCACGTCATAGCTAGCATCTGCTGTCTCCTGAGTTTTTTATCTGAGCCATTCTGAATGGTGTGAGTTGGAATCTCAGTGTTGTTTCCATTTGCCTTTCCCTGACGACTAAGGATGTTGAACATTTCTTTGGGTGCTTTTTGTCATTCCATATTCCTCAGCTGAGAATGTTTTGTTTAGCTCTATATCACAAATTTAGTAAGTTTCTTTGTATATTTTGGATATTAGCCCTCAATGAGATGTAGGGTTGGTAAAGATCTTTTCCCAATCTGTCGGTTGCTGTTTTCTCATAATGACAGTGTCTTTTGTCTTAGAGATGCTTTGCAGTTTTATGAAGTCCCATTTGTGGGTTCTTGATCTTAAAGCATAAACCATTGATGTTTTGTTCAGGAAATTTTCTCCAGTGCCCATGTGTCCGAGATGCTTCCCCACTTTTTCTTCTATTAGTTTGAGTGTACCTGGTTTCATGTGGAGGTCCTTGATACGCTTGGACTTAAGCTTTGTATATGGTGACAAGATTGGGTCTATTTGCATTCTTCTACATGCTCACCTCCAGTTGAACCAGCACCATTTGTTGAAAATGCTATGTTTCTTCCATTGGATGGTTTTAGCAACTTTGTCAAAGATCAATTGACCATAGTTTGGTTGGTTCATTTCTGGGTCTTTAATTTTGTTCCACTGATCTACTTGCCTGTCTTTGTATCAATACCACACAGTTTTTATGACTGTTGTTCTGTAATACTTCTTAAAATCAGGGATGGTGATTCCCTCAGAAGTTCTTTGAATACAGTTTTTGCTATCCTGGATTTTTTGTTATTCCAAATACATTTGCAAATTGCTTTTTCTATTTCTATAAAGAATTGCGTAGGAATTTTGAAGGGGATTGTATTGAATCTGTGGATTGCTTTTGTCAAAATGTCTGTCTTTACTATATTAATCCTACCAATCCATGAGCATGGAAGATATTTCTGTCTTCTGTGATCTCCCTCAATTTCTTTCTTCAGAGACTTGAAATACTTGTCATCCTGATCTTTCTCTTTCTTGGTAAAAGTTACACAAAGATATTTTATATTATTTGGGAGTATTGTGAAGTGTCATTTCCCTTATTTTGATCTCAGTCTGTTTATCCTTTTAGTATAGGAAGGCTACTGATTTGTTTGGATTAATTTTATACCCCAACACTTTTCTGAAATTGTTTATGAGGTTAAGTACTTCTCTGGTGGTCCTTTTGGGGGTCCCTTAAATACACTATCACATCATCTGCAAATAGTGATATTTTGATTTCTTCACTTCCAATTTGTATTCCTATGACCTCCTTTCGCTGTCTGATTGTTCTGGCTAGGACTTCAAATACTGTATTGAATAAGTAGGGAGAGAATGGGCAGCTTTGTCTAGTCCCTGATTTTAGTGGGATTGCTTCAAGTTTATCAACATGTTAGGTTTGCTGTGTATTGCTTTTACTATGTTAAGACATGAGCCTTATATTCCTGATCTTTCCAGGACTGTTATCATGAAGTGTTGTTGAATATTGTCAAATGCTTTCTCTACATCTAATGTTGTGATCACGTTGTTTTCTTTGAATTGGTTTTTATGGTAGATTACATTGATGGGTTTTTGTATATTAACCCATCCCTCCATCCCTGGAATGAAGTCTTCTTGATCATGAAGGATGATCGTTTTGATGTGTCCTTCGATATGGTTTACAAGAATTTTATTGAGTATTTTTTATGTCAATATTCATAAGGTAAATTATTTCGAAGTTCTCTATCCTTGTTGGTTCTTTGGGTGGTTTAGGTATAAGAGTAATTGTAGTTTCATAGAAGGAATTTGTTAGTGTTCCGTCTGTGGCTATTTTGTAGAGTAGTTTGGACAGTATTGGTATGAGGTCTTCTATGAAGGTCTGATAAAATTCTCCACTAAACACATCAGGTCCTGGATTCTTTTTGGTTGGGAGACTTTTAATAATTGCTTCTCTTTCTTTAGGAGTTATGGGGTTGTTTACATGGTTTATTTGTTCCTGATTTAATTGTGGTACATGATATCTGTCTAGAAATTTGTCCATTTCCTTCAGATTTTCCATTTTTGTTGAATATAGGCTTTTATAATAGGATCTGATGAGTTTTTAATTTTTCTCTGATTCTGTTGTTATGACTTCCTTTTCATTTCTGAATTTTTTAATTTGGATACACTCTCTGTGACCTCTGGTTAGTCTGGCTAAGGGTATATCTATCTTGTTGATTTTCTCAATGAACCAGTTCCTGGCTCTCTTGATACTTTGTGTAATCCTTTTCATTTCTTCTTGGTTGATTCAAACCTGAGTTTGATTATTTGTTCCTTCTACTCCTCTTGTGTTTATTTTTTTCTTTTTGTTTAGAGGTTTTAGGTGTGCAGTCAATCTGATGATATATGCTCTCTCATGTTTCTTTTTCCAGGCTCACAGAGCTATGAGTTTTCCTCGTTGTACTGCTTTCACTGTGTTCCATAAGTTTGGGAATATTGTATCTTAATTTTCATTAAGTTCTTAGAAGTCTTTAATTTCTTTCTTTATTTTCTCCTTGACCAAGTTGTCTTTGAGGAGATTATTGTTTAACCTCCATGTTTATGTAGGCTTTCTGTCATTTTTGTTTTTATGGAAGACTAGTCTTCGGGCATGATGATCTGGTAGGATGCATAGGAGTATTTCTATCTTCCTTTATCTGTTGAGGCCTGTTTTGTGACTGATTATATGGTCAATTTTGGAGAAGGTTCAATGAGGTGCTGAGAAGAAAGCATACCCTTTTGATTTAGGATGGAATGTTCTATAAATATCTTTTAAATCCATTCGGTTCACAACTTCTGTTGAATTTGTATATCCATGATCTGTCCATTGATCAAAAGGGGATGTTGAAATCTCCTACTATTATGGTGTGAGGTGCAATCTGTACTTTGAACTTCAGTAAGGTTTCTTTTATTTATGTAGGTTCCCTTTCATTTTGAGCATAGATATTTAGGATTGTGAGTACATCTTGGTGGATTTTTCCTTTAATGAATATGAAGTGTTCTTCCTTATCTTTTTAATGACTTTTGGTTGAAAGTCAATTTTATTTGATATTAGAATGGCAACTACAGCTGTTTTCTTCAGGCCATTTGATTAGAAATTTGTTTTCCCATCATTTATTTTAAAGTAGTGTCTGTCTTTGTCTCTGAGGTGTGTTTCTTCATGCAGCAAATTCTGTGTCCTTTTTAAGTATCCAGTCTATTAATCTACGTCTTTTTATAGGATATTGAGTTGGTTGATGTTGAGAGATATTAAGGGATAGTGATTGTTGCTTACTATCATTTTTGTTGTTAGAGGTGGAATTATGGTTGTTTGTCTCTCTTTTGGTTTCATTGCAAGGAAATTATATTATTGCTTTCTGTATGGGGTAGTTTCTCTCCTTGTGTCGGAGTTTTCCAACTATTATCTTTGTAGGCCTAGGTTTGTAGAAAGACATTGTGTAAGTTTGGTTTTGTCATGGAATATCTTGGTTTTTCCATCTATGTTAATTGAGAGATTTTCTTGATACAGTAACGTGGGCTGGCATTTGTGTTATCTTAGGGTCTGTATGACATCAGTCCAGGATCTTGTGGCTTTCCTAATCTCTGGTGAGAAGCCTGGTGTAATTCTTATAGGTCTTCATTTATATGTCGCTTGACCATTTTCTCTTACTGGTTTTAATATTCTTTATTTGTTTTGTGCATTTGGTGTTTTAATTAATATGTGATGGGAGGAATTTCTCTTCTGGTAAAATCTATTTCGTGTTCTGTAGGCTTCTTATATGTTTATGGGCATCTCTTTAGGTTAGGGAAATTTCCTTCTATAATTTTGTTGAATATATTTACTGGCCCGTTAAGTTGGGAGTCTTCATTTTCTTCTATACGTATTATGCTTTGGTTTTACCTTCTCATTGTGCCCTGAATTTCCTGTATGTTTTGGGCTAGGAGCTTTTTATGTTTTGCATAATCCTTGACAGTTGTGTTCTTGTTTTTTTGTTTTTGTTCTTGTTTTGTTTTTTGGGTTTTTTTTGTTTGTTTGTTTTTGGTATCTTCTGTCCCTGAGATTCTCTCTTCTATGTATTGCATTCTGTTATTTATGCTTGTATCTATAGCTCCTTGTTTCTTCCTTAGGTTTGCTATTTCCAGGTTTGTCTCACTTTGTACTTTCATTATTGTTTCTATTCCCATATTCAGTTCATTCACCTGTTTACTTATGTTTTCCTGTTATTCTTTCAGGATTTTTTTTTCTTTCCTCTCTAAGGGCATCTACTTGTCTACTTGTGTTTTCCTGCATTTCTTTAAGGGAATTCATTATGTCTTTCTTAATGTTCTCCATCATCATGAAAAAAATGTGATTTTAAATCTAAATCTAGCTTCTCTGGTTTGTTTGGATATCTAGTATTTTCGTTGGTGGGAGAACTGGGTTCTCATGATGCCAAGTAGTCTTGGTTTCTGGTGCTTAGTTTCCTGTGCTTTTCTCTAGCCATTGGTTTGACTCCTCTGTTTGCTTCTCTTGCTGTTTCTGAGAGTGACTTAACCCTGCTGTAGTCCTCTTTGTCATCACTTCTGTAGAACTATTCTCCTGTTTTCTTTCAGTCTTTTCTGAGAACACATGCTCTGATTTCAGATGTGTTAGCGCTCCTGGAGACTGTCTTCCAGCTCTAGGCCTGGGCAGGTATCAAAGGGTGGTTTCTCTTAGGTCCTTGCACCCAGAAGGCACAGTTGGCACTATGTAATTCCCTCTTGGGTCTGGACTGTGGGCAGAGTATAGTCTCTTCTGACTTTTTAGGAGTATCCAGACTTCTGAGGGTCCAGCTATCTTTTCCACAGGATTTTGGTTCATGAAGCTGTTTCGCACAGACCAGAACTCAGGGACCGGTGTCAGTCTGTTCCTATATCCTTGTGTCAAGAGACACCTTGCAGTTTTCGCTTTGACCAGGGATGTGAGAAGAGATGCGCACAGGTGTGCAGAGGGGGCAGTCTGTCCTATGGTCTCAGGATGTCTGCACTCCTGCCTGATCTGCTCTCTTCCCGACAAGATTTGGGTCAGAAGTTTTTATAGACTCAAATTTTAAGCTATGCTACTAAAATATTCCATCTGTAAATGCCCATGTGTCAAAACTAAGGGGTAATCTCTATTCTGAAATACCACAATAACCTCTACAGAGTTTCTAATTGTGTGAAACTAATGATTTAATTGGCAACATATGGTTTTCTTCTTCCATCCTGTACATGAATGAAACATTCCTTTCTGCCTATCAAAGCAGAAAACATTTCTGGATTTGCAGACCTGGCATAATTCTGTGCTGTAGCTCTTGTTTTTTTGTGATGAACCTCCACCACTCACCAGAAAATAACCAGGAATATGGATCAAGATGTAGGATCTGGCATTGGAACACTCCAGAAGTTATGAGGGATAATTTCTGTCCCTGCCTTTTAAGGAATTTCATGATCATGATTTAGTCTTCTGTGCATATATTGTCATAGGTCTCTATGCTGCTTAATAAAAGATGCAAGAAGTCCTCACAAAAGGATTGGAAATATGATGAGACCAGAGAGGGTATTCACCTGGATGTTATCTACATTTTTACTGAAGAACAGGTGATCTTAGCATTCTTCATGGATATCGAAGTATAAGGAACTTACTTTTGTGGAACACATACTTCTGAGTGCACTACAATGAATGGGATGACATCTAAACTGCCTCAACTCATTATTAAGGCTAAGGCCCTGTATTCTCAGCAAAAAAAAAAAAAATGAGCCACACGTTGGTTTTCTTCCAACATTGTATGAATACTAACCAAAAATATATAGTATTAGAAATGAGAATGTCTGTAGAGTTTTCCCATAATGTTTTCATATGGACTTCAGAAATTGGTATATTTGACAAGTGTAGAAGGCCTAACACCAGTCCAGAGCTACTACAAGAAAGGAATAATTCCTGGGGTTTGTACAAGGTAGTTGTAGTCTAGAATGCCATCAACTTCTTCACAATTGCATAGCACCTGAATGTGTCATTTTTCCTAATATTTCTGAACCAGGTGTTGGCCCTTAGGAAACAACGATGGTGCCATGCAGCTCCGGTTGTCCTATTTACAGACTGAACAGAATCATGTTATCAGTGGCCTCCAGTTTGCTGACCACTCTCACTTTTTGTGTGCAGTGAACATGGAGAACGTCCTCAGGTTTCTGGTATCAATGTCTTTGGGCCTTCCAGCATTCGGTTAAGGTTTCTAAACCATGTCAGAATTCCTTGGGTTAATTGACAATTACGTTTGAGTTGAATGACTGACACACTCCCAGTGTCTGTTTTGCTATTAGCTCCACTGGACTTGTCTTTTTGTGGTATTTCTCTGGAGGAAACAGATTACTATTCAAATTCGAATCCTGAAAGTGGCTTTAATTCTCCACAAATCTGAACATTGATGTTACTTTGATTCATTAAAATAGACGATATAACCATCTTTAATAATATATTTGTGACTTAAATGATTATGTACTAATAACCATTTTATTTTGACATAAATCCATGAAAAGCAACTTAAGGAAGCATGGTTTTGTACCACAGTTCCAGGGAACAATCTCTGACTTCAGAGTGGTAGGAGGAATTTTGGAGTATTTGATAACTTTATTTAGAGCCAGGAAAGAAATGAATGAATTTAAATGATCAACTGGGGTTTTCTTTTTATCAAATCTAGACCTATATATGTACCTACATTTAGGGTAAGTTTTCCCACATTAACTTACGATGTCTAGACTATCCCCCTCAGGCTCTTATGTTCAGTGATTCTACATTCTGTTATGACAAAATAAACAAATTACTAACCATACATAGACAATGTAATGTTTTCAGAATATGACTTATATAATAATACTAGCAATCGGCCACCCTTGTATAATTCTCTCCACATTTTATTATTATTGACTGAATTTCAGTTAAACACAGTTTGGGAGTCATGTCATAATTATAAATAAATATCTGTCCATCTTAAACCAGGCTAAATTTAAAGCAATATATGATGTTTTGTCAGTTCATAAATGATTACTTATGTAGCAAATGCTAAATGAATAAAGCTTGTTGGATTAAATGTCTGTGAAGTTTGTAACACTCAGTTTTAAAATATTCATTATTTGAACAGTGTGTGTTTATGAATATGTGCCTATGAGTACATGTACCTTACAGGCCAGAAGTTTCTCCTCTGCCTTGAAGCTGTAGTTTCAGTTTGTGTAAGATCACTATTGTGGATCCTGAGGCATGAACTTAGCCCTCACCTCATAAGAGCAGTATGTGCTCTTGAATATTTGATATCTTGCAGAGCCATGATTTGGTAGCTCTTAAATACTGGGTGTACTTACAAGTTTATTAACTATATAATTAATCCTTGAAGATGAAACTCATAGCAGTTATAGGAACATTTAACTAGTTTATGTTATCAGAAATTAACTTTGGTGAGTGGTGTCTGTCTAGAAAATTATCCATTTCATAAAGATTTTTCCATTTTGTAGAATATAATCTTTTGAAGTAAGACCAAATGAATTTATTCAGTTTCTGTTGATTTGTCTTCCTTTTAATTTCTGATTTTGGTTATTTGGACACTGTCTCTGTCTTTCAGTTAGTTTGGTTTGGCTAACAATATATCTATCTTTTTGATTTTCTCAAAGAACCAGTTCATGGTTTTGTTAATTCTTTGTATTGCTTTCTTTCTTGCTAGCTGGTTGTTTCAGCCATGATTTTGATTATTTTCAGCTTTATAATCCTCCTTGGTTTTCTTGCTTCTTTCCATTCTAGAGATTTCAGGTGTACTTTTTTTCCCCATCTTTATTAACTTGAGTATTTCGTATTTATATTTCGATTGTTAGTCCCCTTCCCATTCAACATCCCCCTAACCCCTTCCTCTCCCCTTCTCTATGGGTGTTCCCCTCCCCATCCTCCCCCCACTACTGCCCTCCCCCCAACAATCACGTTCACTGTGTATTCAGTCTTGGCAGGACCAAGGGCTTCCCCTTCCACTGGTGCTCTTACCAGGCTATTCATAGCTACTTATCCAGTTGGAGTCCAGTGTCAGTCCATGTATAGTCTTTGGGTAGTGGTTTGGTCCCTGGAAGCTCTAGCTGGATGGCATTGTTGTTCATATGGGGTCTCAATCCCCTTCAAGCTCTTCCAGTACTTTCTAAGATTCCTTCAACATGGGTCCCATTCTCAGTTCAGTGGCTTAATGATGGATTCGCCTATGCAATTGTTGTATTCTGGCTGTGTCTCTCGGGAGAGATGTACATCCGGTTCGTGTCCATCTGCACTTCTTTGCTTCTTCCATCTTATCTAGTTTGGTGACTGTATATGTATGGGCCACATGTGGGGTCTGCTCTGAATGGGTATTCCTTCTGCCTTTGTTCTAAACTTTGCCTCCCTACACCCTCCCAAGGTTATTCTTGTTCCCCTTTTAAAGAAGGAGTGAAGCATTGGCATTTTGGTCATCCTTCTTGAGTTTCATGTGTTCTGTGCATCTAGGGTAAGTCACACATTTGGACTAATATCCACTTATCAATGAGTGCACACCATGTGTGTTTCTCTGTGACTGGGTTACATCACTCAGGATGATATATTCCAGTTCCATCCATTTGCCTATGAATTTCAAAAAGTCATTGTTTTAGATAGCTGAGAAATATTCCATTGTATAGATGCACCACATTATCTGTATCTATTCCTCTGTTGAAGGGTGTCTGGGTCCTTCCAGATTCTGGCTATTATAAATAAGGCTGCTCTGTACATAGTGGACCATGTGTCTTTGTTATATGTTGGGGCATCTTTTGGGTATATGCTCAACAGAGGTATAGCTGGGTCCTCAGGTACTTCAATGTGCAGGTTTCAGGGGGAACTTCCAGACTGATTTTCAGAATGGTTGTACCAGACTGCAATCCCACCAACAATGGAGGAGTGTTCCTCTTTCTCCACACCACACCACCATTTGTTGTAACTTGAGTTTTTGATCTTAGCCATTCTCACTAGTGTGAGGTGAAATCTCAGGATTGTTTTGATTTGCATTTCCCTTATGACTAAAGATGTTGAACATTTCTTTAGGTGTTTCTCAGCTATTCGGCACTCCTCGGTTGTGAATTCTTTGTTTAGCACTGTACCCCATTTATAATAGGGTTGTTTGTCTCCCTCCAGTCTGACTTCTTGAGTTCTTTGTATATTTTGGATATAAACCCTCTATCAGTTGTAGGATTGGTAAATATTTTTTCCCAATCTGTTGGTTGTCATTACCTCCTAACAACAGCATCCATTGCCTTACAGAAGCTTTGTAGTTTTATAAGATCCCATTTGTTGATTCTTTTTCTTAGAGTATAATCTATTAGTGTTTTGTTCAGGAAATTTTCTCCAGTGCCCATGTGTTCGAGATGCTTCCCCACTTTTTCTTCTATTAGTTTGAGTGTATGTGGTTTGATGTGGAGGTACTTGATCCACTTGGACTTATGCTTTGTAAAGGGTGATAAGAACGGACAGATCTACATTCTTCTACATGCTGACCTCCAGTTGAACCAGCACCATTTGCTGAAAATGCTACCTTTTTTCCATTGGATGGTTTTGGCTCCTTTGTCAAAAATCAAGTGATCATAGGTGTGGGAGTTCATTTCTGGGTCTTCAATTCTATTCCACTGGTCTATTTGCCTGTCTCTGTACCAATACCATGCAGTTTTTATCACTATTGCCCTGTAATACTGCTTGAGTTCAGGGATAGTGATTCCCCAGGAAGTCCTTTTATTGTTGAGGGTAGTTTTAGGTATCATAGGCTTTTTGTTATTCCAGATGAATTGGCAAATTGTTCTGTCTACCTCTGAAGAATTAGATTAGTATTTTCATGGGGATTGCATTGAGTCTGTAGATCACTATTGGTAAAATGGCTATTTTTCTATATTAATCCTGTCAATACATGAGCATGGGGGATCTTTCCATCTTGAGATCTTCTCCAATTTCTTTTTTAGAGTCTTAAAGTTCTTATCATAGAGATCTTTCACCTGCTTGGTTAATGTCACACCAAGGTATTTCATATTATTTGGGACTATTATGAAGGGTGTCATTTCCCGAATTTCTTTCTCGTCTTGTTTCTCTTTTATGTAGAGGAAGGCTACTGATTTGCTTGAGTTAATTTTGTACCCAGCCACTTTGCTGAAGGTGTTTATCAGTTTTAGTATTTCTCTGAATGATCTTTTGGGAGCACTTAAATATACTATCATATCATCTCCAAATAGTGATATTTTGACTTCTTCTTTTCAATCTGTATCCCCTTGATCTCCTTTTGTTGTCTGATTGCTCTGGCTAGAACTTCAAGAACTGTATTGATTAAGTAGGGAATTTTGGGAAGCCTTGTCTAGTCCCTGATTTTAGTGAGATTGCTTCAACTTTGTCTCCATTATTTTAATATTAGCATCAGGTTTGCTGTATATGGCTTTTACTATGTTTAGTTATGGGCCTTGAATTCCTATTCTTTCCAGGACTTTTATCATGAAGGGGTGTTGAATTTTGTCAAAGGCTTTCTCAGCATCTAATGAAATGATCATCTAGTTTTATCTTTCAGTTTGTTTATATAATGGACTACGTTGATGGTTTTCCATATATTAAACCATCCCTCCATGCCTGAGATGAAGCCTACTTGATCATGGTGGATGATTGTTTTGATGTGCTCTTGGTTTCAGTTTGCCAGAATTTTATTGAGTATTTTTGCGTCGATATTCATAAGGGAAAATGTTCTGAAGTACTCTTTTTTTGTTGGGTCTTTGTGTGGTTTAGGTATAAGAGTAATTGTGGCTTCATAGAAGGAATTTGGTACTGCTCCATCTGTTTCAATCTTGTGCAATAGTTTGGATAGTATTGGTATGAGGTCTTCTATGAAGGTCTGATAGAATTTTGCACTGATCCCATCTGGATCTGGGATCTTTTCGGTTGGGAGACCTTATTGACTGCTTCTATTTCCTTTGGAGTTATGGGGTTGTTTAAATGGTTTATCGATTCCTGATTTAACTTCGGTACCTGCTAACTGTCTAGGAAATTGTCCATTTCCTGCAGATTTTCAAGTTTTGTTGAATATATGCTTCTGTAGTAGGTAATGATTTTTTTTTAATTTCCTCTGATTCTGTAGTTATGTCTCCCTTTGCATTTCTGATTTTGTTATTTTGGACACAGTTTCTGTGTCGTCTCATTAGTCTGGCTGTTTAAATCTTGTTGATTTTCTCAAAGAACCAATTTTTGGTTCTGTTGATTCTTTTTATGGTCCTTTTTGTTCCTACTTGGTTGATTTCAGCTCTGAGTTTGATTATTTCCTGCCATCTACTCCTCCTGGGTGTATTTACTGCTTTTTGTTCTAGAGCTTTTAGGTGTGCTGTCAAGCTGTTGATGTATGCTCTCTCCTGTTTCTTTATGCAGGCACTCAGAGCTATGAGTTTTCCTCTTAGAGCAGCTTTCATTGTGTCTCATAAGTTTGGGTATATCGTACTTTTATTTTCATTAAATTCTAAGAAGTCATTAATTTCTTTCTTTATTTCTTCCTTGACCAGGTTATCATTGATTAGAGCATTGTTCATCTTCCATGTTAATGTGGGCATTCTTCCCTTATTGTTGTTGAAGACCAGCTTTTGCCCGTGGTGGTCTGATAGGACACATGGGATTATTTCTATCTTTCTGTATCTATTGAGGCCTGCTTTATGACCAATTATATGGTCACTTTTGGATAAAGTACCATGAGGTGGTGAGAAGAAGGTATAACCTTTTGTTTTAGGATAGAACGTTCTATAAATATCTGTTAAGACTACTTGGTTCATGACTTCTCTTAGTCGATGTCTCTGTTTAATTTCTGTTTCCATGATCTGTCCATTGATGAGATATGGGTGTTGAAATCTCCTACTATAATTGTGTGAACTTCAGTGTGTGCTTTCGGCTTAAGTAGAGTTTCTTTTATATATGTAGGTGCCCTTTTATTTGAAGCATAGATATTTACAATTGAGAGTTCATCTTGGTGGATTTTTCCTTTGATGAATATAAAGTGTCCTTCCTTATCTTTTTTGATGCCTTTTAGTTGAAAATCGATTTTATTCAATATTAGAATGGCTACTCCAGCTTGCTTCTTCAGACCATTTGCTTTGAAAGTTATTTTCTAGCCTTTCATTCTGAGGTAGTGTCTGCCTTTGTCTCTGAGGTGTGTTACCTGTAGGCAGCAGAATGCAGGGTCCTCACTGCATATCCAGTTTGTTAATCTATATCTTTTTACTGGGGAGTTGAGGCCATTGATGTTGAGAGATATTAAGGAATAGTGATTATTGCTTCCAGTTGTATTCATATTTGGATGTGAGGTTATGTTTGTGTGCTTTTCTTCTCTTTGTTTTGTTGCCAAGACGATTAGTTTCTTGCTTCTTCTAGGGTATAGCTTGCCTCCTTATGTTGGGCTTTACCATTTATTATTCTTTGTAGGGTTGGAATTGTAGAAAGATATTGTTGTAAATTTGGTTTTGTCATGGAATATCTTGGTTTCTCCATTTATATTAATTGAGAGTTTTGCAGGATACAGTAGCCTGGGCTGGCATTTGTGTTCTCTTTAGGTCTGTGACATCAGTCCAGGATCTTCTGGCCTTCATAGTTTCTGGCGAAAAGTCTGGTGTGATTCTGTTAGGTCTGCCTTTATATTTTACTTGACCTTTTTCCCTTACTGCTTTTAATATTCTTTCTTTATTTTGTGCGTTTGGTGTTTTGACTATTATGTGACGGGAGGTGTTTCTTTTCTGGTCCAATCTATTTGGAGTTCTGTAGGCTTCTTGTATGCCTATGGGTATCTCTTTTTTTAGGTTAGGGAAGTTTTCTTCTATGATTTTGTTGATGATATTTACTGGTCCTTTGAGCTGGGAGTCTTCACTCTCTTCTATACCTATTATCCGTAGGTTTGATCTTCTCATTGAGTCCTGGATTTCCTGTATGTTTTGGACCAGTAGCTTTTTCCGCTTTACATTATCTTTGACAGTTGAGTCAATGATTTCTATGGAATCTTCTGCTCCTGAGATTCTCTCTTCCATCTCTTGTATTCTGTTGGTGATGCTTTTATCTACAGCTCCTTGTCTCTTTTTGGTTTTCTATATCCAGGTTGTTCCTTTGTGTTTTTTTTATTGCTTCTATTTCCATTTTAATTCCTTCACCTGTTTGATTGTGTTTCTGGAATTCTTTTCAGGGATTTTTGATTCCTCTCTATAGGCTTTACTTTTTTATTTATGTTTTTCCTCCCTTCTCTAAGGGAGTTCTTTATATCTTTCTTGAAGTCCTCCATCTTCATGATCAAATGTGATTTCAAACATAGATCTTGCTTTTCTGGTGTGTTTGGATATTCAGTATTTGCTTTTGTGGGAGAATTGGGCTCCAATGATGACATGTAGTCTTGGTTTCTGTTGCTTGGGTTCCTGTGCTTGCCTCTAGCCATCAGGTTGTCTCTGGTGTTACCTTGTTCTGCTATTTCTGACAGTGGCTAGACCGTCCTATAGGCCTGTGTGTCAGGAGTGCTAAAGACTTGTTTTCCTGTTTTCTTTCAGCCAGTCATGGGAACAGAGTGTTCTGCTTTCGGGCATGTAGTCTTTCCTGTCTACTGGTCTTCAGCTGTTCCTGTGGGCCTGTGTCCTGAGTCCACCAGGCAGGTCGCTTGGAGCAGAAAAGTTGGTCTTTCCTGTGGTCCTGTGACTGTATTTGCTCATGGTGGGCTTCTTGTGAGCTCTCCAGGAGGGCAGAAATCAGGAGGGTCTGTGCCACTTTTTTCCTGCACCAGGTTCCCAGATGGCATTAGGTGTTTTCCTCTGGAGTCAGAAATGTGGGCAGAATATAGCCTCTTTTGGCTTCCCAAGCATGTCTGCCCCTCCGAAGGTTTAGCTCTCCCTCCCACGGGATCTGGGAGCAGGGAGCTTTTGATCGGGTCGCTTCAGATCTGGGCAGTGTTTGGGCCACAGGGGACCTGCCGCTTTTATGTTCCTATCCTCCAGTTCCCAGAGGCCCCATACAGTTTCCTCTTGGGCCAAGGATATGGGCAGGGGTGGGCAGTATTGGTGGTCTCTTGCACTCTGCAGTCTCAGGAGTGCCCACCTGTCTGGGGCGATGATCTCTCTCTCAAGTGTACTTTTAAACTACATGTGAGAAAATTTCAAATTTTCCTTTATTAAGGTACTTAGTTCTTTAGAATGTCCTTGTTGTGCTGCTTTTATTATTTCTCATATGTTTGAATATGATATGCCTTCATTTTCATTAAGTACTAGAAAGTCTTTAATTACTTTATTTCTTGCCTGACTCTAAGCTCATTGATCAGAGAGTTGTTTAAGTTCTTTTAATGTGTAGGCTTCCAGTGTTTCTATAGTTGTTCAAGTACAAATAAGTCCCTGGAAGTCTGATAGGATACAATGTGTTATTTCAGTTTTCTTATATCCTCTGATGCTTACCTTTTGGTCAATATATGTTCAATTTTTGAGAAAGAACCATGAGATGCTGAAAGACAAAATCTTTAGTGTTTTGGGGGAAATATTCTATAGATATTTGTTAGGTGCATTTGATTCACCATGCCTTTTAGTTTCATTATTTCTCTGTTTAATTTTTTCTTTATGTCCTATCCATTGGTGAGAAGGGTTTTTTGAAGTCTACCACCATTTATGAGTAAGTTTCAATGTGTGATTTAAGCTTTATCAATCTTTATTTTACAAAGGTGTAGGTGTACTTGTCTTAGTGCATAGATGTTGAGGTTTGAGATATCATATTGGTAGATAATTCTGTTCATGTGTATGAAGTATACTTCCATGTCTCTTCATGAATTTTTGTTTGAATGACTGTTTCATTAGTTGTAGAATGGCTACCCCACCTTGTTTCTTATGTCATGTTTTTGCTTCAAACATATTTTCCATCCCTTTACTCAGCTGCAATGTTTATCTGTATTACTTAGGTGTGTTTCTTGTATTCAGCAGAATCATGGATCCTTTTCTTGCATCTGTTCTATTAAACAATGTAGTTTTAATTAGAGAATTGAGTTCAGTTATTGACCAATGTTTGTTATTTAATTTTATTTTAATGTTTTAGATCTCTCTGTCTGTCTGTCTGCCTGTCTGTCTCTCTCTCTCTCTCTCTCTCTCTCTCTCTCTCTCTCTCTCTCTCTGTGTGTGTGCATGTGTGTGTGTGTGTGTGTACACACACACACCCTATCCCTACCCCCACCTCTTATCCTAACCCTAACCCCAAACTACACACACACACACACACACATACACACACACACACACATACACACACACACACACACACACACACACACACACACACACACACACACACACACTCCTGCACATGCTTTCCTTGTTTTCTGGAATGGTATTTTTTGTTTCTTGTGTTTTCTTGGATGTAATTATCCTTCTAGTGCTGCAATTTCCTGATAGTTTTTTCTAACTGTCAGGCTGATTTTGTCGATAGATATTGTTTGGATTTGGATTCGTCTTGACATATCTTGTTTTTCCATCTATGTTGATTGAGAGTTTTGCTGAGTATAGGTTTCCACATGTTCCTTTACAGAGATTACACGATATGTGTCCAGGCCTTTCTAGCTTTTAGAATCTCTCTTGTGAAATCAGGTATGATTCTGATAATCTGCTTTGTCTGTTACCTAGCCTTTTTCACTTGCTGCTTCTATTATTCTTTTGTTGTTCTGTAAATTTGAGTTTTGATTATTATGTAGTGGGAGAATTTTCTTTTCTTGTTGAGTCTAATTGGTGCACTATAAGCTTCTTATATGTTTATAGGCACTCCTTTCTCTAGATTGGAATAGTTTTCTTCTATGATTTTGTTAGTATATTCTGGGCCTTGTAGCTAGCTCTCTTTATCTTCTTCTGCTCCTATTATTCTTAGGTTAAGTATTTTCTTGTTATTCCTGGATGTTTTATGTCAGGAATACTTTTAGATTTAAATTTTTCTTCAATATATGTTTAAATTTCTTCTATTTTATCTTCTACCCCTGAAGATCGTATCTTTCATTTTCTGTATTTTGTTAGTGAAGCTTGCATCTTTTAATTCTGTTCTTTTCCCTGTGTTTTCCATCTGAAGAAATTCCTGTGTGTATTTTCTTTATTGCTTCTATTTTCACTGTCAAACTTGTACAGCTTTATTTATTCCCTTCAACTGGTTTAATTGTATTTTCCTATATATTTTAAGGTATAGCTATTTTCCTCTTTAAATGGATTGTATTTTTCTATATTTCTTTAAGGAACTTATTCATTTCCTCATTACAGGGCTCTATAATCTTTATAAGCCTAGATTTAAGATCATTTTTCCAATGTTTTGGTTGTGTTAGGATACTCAGAGAACTCTTTAGTTGTGTAGCTGTAGATGTGGCATTAGAGAAGTCATCTTTACCTGGCTTTTTTTGATTATGTTCTTTCAGGGATCTTTTGCATCTGGATGGTCTTTTTCCCAGGACATTCTTCTTGTAGTAGGAATTGTGAAGGGGGTAAACCCTGATGGCTTAATGTGGCAGGCCTCTTATAAGTGCCCTTGGACTGTATGTTTTGGGACATGCATTTTTGTAAGATTCAGGAACTGCTTGTCCATTCAAGGTGCTCAGGGAAGCTGGGATGGCTCGTGGGAGTGGGGATTCATTGCGCAGGGAAGATGAGTGAGGGAAGGAAAGCTTACCTTTGTGGTTCAGGTGTCTGATGGAGGTAGAGCAGAGGTGGCAGGAGAATGGAGGTGCTTCTGTGATAGCAGGATGCCTAGCACAGCTTGGATTGGCCCACAGGGCTCCACAAGCAGGAACGTTTGGTGAAAGGGTAGCTAACTCTTGATTTAGGAGTCTCAGGTCTGATGAAGGTGGGAGAGACATAGCAGGAGAATAGAGGTCTCTTTGGGATAAGAGGCTGCTCAGTGCAACTTGACTTTGCCTAGGGGGCTCAGTGCACAAGAAAGATGTGTAGGGAAAGTGTAGCTTACTGTTTTGCTCAAGACAAAGAGGAGGTGGCAGGAGAGTGGAGGATCCCTTGAAATATCAAGTTCTTCAGGGGTTGACCCAGAGTACAATCAAATTTCTGTGTCTAGACCTTTATAATATAGACATAATATACGTGATAAATTGTAGTAATTAAGACAAATGAACTTACAAAGTCATTTCTTTTAAAATATGGATAATTTGGAATGTTTTGAATGTTGTGGGATGGCAAAAATAAAAGGCGTTTTCAGAAATACTTGATATTTCAATTACTTAAGCATGCACTTCTTAATTACTTTTATGAAATATGCCTCATTAGCTACAAAGTACTTATGATTATAAGAATGTCCCTTTCCTTTCCAGAGCACTTATAGTTATAATTTAATATTCTAAGTTATTGGAATACATTTCTTTCAATCAGAGAATAAATGGAACTAAGATATCTGTGATTATTTATCTAAGATAACTCACAGGGAATCATTAGTCTATTTTTACAATCATGAATCTTTGGAGAGGAACTGCAGAAATGTATTGTTTCTAGAAATACTGTCCTGGTTTTAAAAGCTACAAATAATCATTTCCCTGTAGGTTCTAAGACAACGTAAGTTTTTAATACATGAGTTAAGAAAACTCCTGTCATAAGACTTATAATGAAATAGCCTTAATTAATCACAAGCTTCTCTAGTCTATTAGAAAATGTCATGTAGCAGAATTGTAAAAGAATGTCTTTTGCTTAGGGCCAGGCTCTACAGATAGGTAAAATGAGACAGGCAACCAATAGGTAACATCAGTGATTGCAGAGGAAAAGGTAAATGTTATGAGGACAAAATTACTTAGTTTTCATAATATTTACCCTTTCAAAATCTTCACTACTCAATGTTCAAAGACCTCTGGCATATGGGGATTAACTCATGCTGTTAGAAAATGTGTATTAGAGAAAAATTAGTTAGAAAAATCTTTTTCTTCTGGCTCAAGAAATTCTGGCTGACCAGGCAAGAGGCTTGGAGTTTGTTAACTCTTCATGAACCAGAGAGATAAGATGAGTGCCAATCTGTATCCCAGAGCATTACCAGGTTTTGTTGTTATTGTTGTTGTTGTTATTATTGTTATTCTTTTTATTGGATATTTTATTCATTTATATTTCAAATGTTATCCCCTTTCCTGGTTTCCCATCTGACAACCCCAATCCAATACCCCCTCCCCCTGCTTCTTTGAGGGTGGTCCCCTAGTCATCTACCCACTTCTGCATCCCTGCCCTGACATTTTGCTAAACTGGTGCATCTAACTTTCACATGACCAAGGGCTTTGTCTGTCAAGGCCATCCTCTGATACATATGTTAGTGGATCCATGGGTCACTCAATGTGCATTATTTGGATAGTGGTTTAGTCCCTGAGAGCTCTGGGCTGTCTGGTTTGTTGATATTTTTGTTCTTCCTATGGGATGACAAACCTCTTCTGCTCTCTCCATCCTTTCTCTAATTCCTCCATTAGGGACTTCATATTTCAGCAGGCTTTCTTTTCTTTTTTTGTTTTTAGGGCAGTTAGATAGAGAGTCTTTTTGTCAAAGAACATTATTGTCTATATTGAGTTTTTGAAAGAGGCTCATTGTATCTTCTAATAAGATATATGTTCTAACCCAGGGTCCAGTTGTCCCTTCCCTTGTTCAATTCTATACAACTGTGATGACCTAAAGCACAGCCAGAAAAAGGACAGGTTAAGTGTCTCCAGAGTTGGCATTAGGGATTTTTTTTATAGAAAAACAAGTCAACATTCTATTTCCTATCATTTTACCTACAACAAATCTTTCCATTACTGGTTTATGACCTTTAGTTACCAGATAATGATTTCCACAGAAGAGTTGTTTACCTTGAATGTAAATTGTTCCAAGCCTGGTTTATTTTCCCAGTGATATTAGTGTGTGCCACATAAATATTTACAGAGCTTTATTTGGAGCTATTACCATTTAGAGGGCTTGATCTTCCTTGAATAACTCATCACAAGTACTAGGGAAATTACCAATTTGTCTATACAATATTTTAACATGAGAGTACATCTTCCTGCTGATCTATAGAAATTCTGCCAAATTTGGTAGGGTGTGATAATACCCAGGAGTCATTACAGTATGTAATAGTGACAAGAAAAGATGTATCAATAGCAAAAAATCATTGTGGGATGAAATTGCTTGGAACCTTGCCTTTCAGACCTTACAATTTACAGAGAATGAAAAATGGTGTGCCATCACTAAAAATAGTCACTTGATAGGCCTAGCCTCTTATAGATGGCTTCTGATAATCCTTTTGCATAATTTACATACAAAGATGAAAGTCACACCTATTTTTTTCAAATAATATATTGTAATGAAAAATAAAATTACTTTAAGGAAAATATATTTCATTACAAATTCAAAGTTCAGTTTATTTTGATATATATGGTTTTTTTCTTTCTAGGAAACTATTTCCATTTTGGAAACATACTTAATGGTTTTACCCTTCTAACCTTGGCATTCCTCTAGTATTAATTCCAGTGATTATTTCACAGATAAAACACAATATCTCAGTGCTGTGTACATAGGAGTATATCAAGATGTTTTTCATATTAATTATTGTACAGAACAACATAAAGAATTTGATAAAATTATAAAGATCTTAGTACCTCAATTTTTCCAGTTATCACTGTCACTGAATCTCACTTTATAGATTTCACCACCCTTTTAGAATGAGTTACATACATCAAGTTGATAAAGCTATCCATAATATCCTCACCTAAGCTCAGTTCTTGATCCCATCCAGGTCTTTGCAACTCTGTATTATTCACATGTTTGCTCATAGGTGATTGCTTCTCCTCTTCACATCATGAAGGCACAGACAAATATTCTAGTTTAACTTCTGTATTTACTTACACCTTTCCTAAACTCCACCGATTGTAACAATCTAAATCCTAAACCTGCTTCATTTCTCCAAGCATAATTGCACCTGAGTGAGGTAACCCAATCACAGAGAAACACACATGGTATGCACTCATTGATAAGTGGCTATTAGCCCAAATGCTTGAATTACCCTAGATGCCTAGAACACATGAAACTCAAGACGGATGATCAAAATGTGAATGCTTCACTCCTTCTTTAAAAGGGGAACAAGAATACCCTTGGCAGGGAATAGAGAGGCAAAGAT
>NC_046156.1:1211160-1254545 GCF_011064425.1 Rattus rattus
CTAAGAATGAACCCCAGTGAATTAGACTGTCAGGGGAGGGGGCAGCAATGGGGGGGTGGGGAGGGAACACCCATAGGAAGGGGAGGGAAGGGATGTTTGCCGGAAACCAGGGAAAGGAATAACACTCAAAATGTATATAAGAAATATTCAAGTTAATAAAATAAATAAATAAATAAATAAATAAATAAATAAATAAAAAAAAGAATGAAATAAGAAAGAAAAAAAAAACCCAATAAATAAACAGGGTAAATTTGGAATTGAGTGTTCTCAATGATGAAACACAAAAATAGTCCAATGTATACTTTACATTTGTGACATAATGTGGTATTTGGAAATGCAAATTAAAATTATTCAGGCATCTCATTCTCACAATAATCACTATCTCACTCATTAAGAACTGTATGCTCCTCTAAGATCAACAAATGAGACTTCATATAATTGTAAATCTCTTCTAAGGCAATGGGCACTGTCATTAGAACTAAACAGCAACCACCAATTTTGGAAAAGATCTTGACCAATTGTTCATCTGATAGAGGGCTAATATCCAATATATACAAATAACAAGAACAAGAAGTTAGACTTCAGAGAATTAAAATTGGTTACAAAGTTAAAGAATTCTCAACTGAGGAATACTGAATGGCTGAGAAGCCCTAGGGAAATGTTCAACATCCTTAGTCATCAGAGAAATCAAAATCTTATCAACCTTGATGTTTTTCCTTATAGCAATCAGATTAAAAAAAAAACTCAGGTGAAAACAGATGCTGGCGAGGTTGTGGAATAAGAGGAACACTCCTCCATTTTTGGTGGAATTGCAAGCTGGTACAGCCACCCTGGAAATCAGTCTAGAGGTTCCTCAGAAAATTCGACATAGAACAAACTAAGGACCCATATACACCACTGCGGGCCATATACCAAAAAGATACTGCCCCATATAACAAGGTCACGTGCTCCACTATGTACCTAGCTGCCTTGTTTATAATGTGTAGAAGCTAGAAAGAACCCAGATGTCTCTCAACAGAGGAAAGGATACAGAAAGTATGGTACATTAACACAGTGGAGTGTTCCTCAGCTATTAAAAACAATGAGTTCATGAAATTCATAGTGAAATTGGTAGAACTAGAAAATATCACCCTGAGTGAGGTAACCCAATCACAAAAAACCACAAATATTGTACACTCAGTGATAAGTGCATATTAGCCCAAAAGCTCGGGTTACCCAAGATGCAATCCACAGACCACATGAAGCTCAATAAGTGGGATGACCCAAGCATATATTCTTCAATCATTCTTAGCAGGGAGAACAAAAATATTCATAGGAGGAGATATGGAGACAAAGTTTGGAGCAGAGATTTAAGGAAAGGCCAGACAGACACTACCCCACCTGTACATTCAACCCATATACAGCCACCAAACCCGGACTTTAGGGCTAATGCCAAGAAGTACATGCTGACTAGAGCCTGATATATCTGTCTCCTGAGAGGTTCTGCCAGAGCATGAGAAAATACAGAGGTGAATGCACACAGCAAACCATTGAACTGAGAACAAAGTCCACATTTGAGAAGAAAAAGGATTGAAATAGCTGAAGGGTTTTGTTACTGCATAAGAACAACAATATCAACCATCCAGATATCCCAGGGACTAAACCATCATCCAAAACGTACATATGCACAGACCTATGACTCCAGCTGCATATATAGTACAGGATAGCCTGGTTGGGAATCAATGAGAAGAGAAGCCTGTCGTCCTGCCAAGACTACCTATGACTCCAGCTGCATATATAGTACAGGATAGCCTGGTTGGGAATCAATGAGAAGAGAAGCCTGTCGTCCTGCCAAGACTTGATATCCCAGGGTCTGGAAATGTCAAATTGGTGAGGTGTGAAGGGGTGGGCAGGTGGTTAGGAAAATGCCCTAATAGAAGCAGAAGGAGGAGAGATAGTCTAGGGGGTTTATGGACAGGCAACAAGTAAGGGAGATAACATTTGAAATGTAAATAAAGATAGCCAGTGAAAAACGAGCTTTAAAAAGGAAAAAAAAATCTATACAGGCTTCCTTTAGGATGAACATGGGATCTGGTAGAAACTATTTTAGATAAGGAAATCTGAGTTACAGGTTGGCCTGTGAGTATATAGAGACTCTCTGAACTTTATGTTCCTAACTCAAGAAATAAGTATTGATGGTTGTTGACAAAATAGCACCTGAACAGGATAGCACTCTTAAGAAACACTAAGGATGTCAGAAGATTTGCAACAAGAACAATGTTGGAGTCTGAAGTTGTACATAGTAGGGTTTGGGTAGAAATGATGAAAATTTCTAAGCCTGAGTTCCTGAAATAATCCCGGGTTTACTGATGGAATTCTAAGGTTCACCCATATTTTTACTATTTTGTCAGGATATGGTTTTACTTAGAACTTGTGGATTGAGGATGGGTTGGATAGTTTTATGTCATTTTGACACCAACTAAAATCATTTGAGAGAAGGGAACCTCAAATAAGAAAATACCTCCATAATAGTGGACTGGAAGCAATCCTTTAGGACATTTTCCTAACTGATTGATTGAGAAGGGCCAAGTCCATTTTGGGTGATGTCATCCCTGGGCTGGTGGTACTGAGTAAACTATAATAACAAAGCAGTAAGCAACACCCCTCAATGGATAGAACCAGAAAAATATCATCTTGTTTGAGGTAACCCAATCACACAGACAAAAACAAACAAACAAAAAAACCAAGACAAAACCACACACGTGGTATGTAGTCACAGATTAGTGGATATTAGACCAAAAGCTCAGATTACCCAAGATAAAATCTACAGAGCACATGGCATTCAAGAAGGACAACCCAATCACATATGTTTCACTCTTTTTTAGAAGGGGGAACAAAAATAATCATAGCAGGAAGTACAGAGACAAAGTTTGGAGCAGAGACTGAAGGAAAGGCCATCCAGAAACTGTTCCACCTGGGGATTCAGCCCACATACAGTCACTAAACTGAGACAATGTTGTTGATGAGAAGTACATGCTGACTGGAGCCTGCTATATCTGTCTCCTGAGAGGCTCTTCCAGAACATGACAAATATAGAGGTGTGTGCTCCCAGACAACCATTGAACTGAGAATGGGGTCCCCATTGGAGGAGTTAGAAGAAGGATTGAAGGACTTGAAGGAATTTTCTACTTTGTAAGAACAGCAATACGTACCAACCAGAATTCCCTTGAACTAAAGCACAATGCGAAGTGTACACATGAACAGATCCATGGCTCCAGCTGCATATGTAGCAGAGGATGGACTCACTGGGCATCAATGGAAGAAGAATTCTGTGGTCCTGCCAAGGCTAGATGCTCCAGTGTAGGGAAATGTCAAGGTGAGGATATGGGAAGGGGTGGGGAACACCCTCAAAGAAGCAAGATGAAGGGCATAGGATATGATGTTTATGGACATGAAACCAGGAAAGAGGATAAAATTTAAAATGTAAATAAAAATATCCAGTAAAAAAAGGAAAGAGCTTTAAAATGGAAAAAAAAAAAGAAACGTATACAAGCTTCTTTGGGATGAATATGGAATGTGTTAGACACAATTTTAGACAATGAAATCTGAGTTCAAGCTTGGCCTGTGAGTATATAGAGACTCTCAAGACTTTATGTTCCTTATTCAAGTAATAAGCATTGACAGTTGTCAAAAGATCACCGGAACAGAAAAGTACTCCTAAAATCACTATGAATGTAAAAAGATTTGCAACAAGAACAATGTCTGGAGCCTGAAGTTATGCATAGCAGATTTTTGGGTAGAACTGATGAAAATTTCTAAGCCTCAGTTTCTGAAATAGTTCAGGGTTTATTGGTGCAATTTTTAGGTCCATCCATATTGTTACTATTATGTCAGAATGTGGTTGTACTCAGAACTTGTGCATTTAAGATGGATTGGATAGTTTTATATCATTTTGACACAAACTAAAGTCATCTGAGAATAGAGAACCTCAATTAAGGAAATGCCTCCAGGAGATTGGACTAGAAGCAAGTCTGTAGTATATTTATGTATTTGATTGATGGGGGAAGGCCTACGTCATTATGTATGGTGTCATCCCTGGGCTGGTAGTACCAAGTTCAATAAGAAAATAAACTGAGCAAATCATGAGAACAAGCTAGTAAGCAGAATCCCTCCATTGCCTCTGCATCAGCTCCTGTTTCTAAGTTCCTGTCCTGCTTGAATTCCTCTCTTGACTTTCTCCAATAATGAACAGTACTGTGAATATGTAAGCAAAGCAAATACTTTCCTTTTCCACCCCTCCCAAAAAAAGAAAGAAAGAAAAAAAGAAAAGAAAAAAGGAAAAAAGAAAGAAAAAGAAAATAAAAATATCAGTAAAAGCTAGGAGGGTGCGGAGAGCAGATTCTTTCTTCACTACTGATAATAGTGTAGACTGGAATATAAATTATGATGATTCATGTGGAAATAAGAATGTGACTCAGATAGTCAATTAAGGAGATACCAGAAGATGGAATGATCTGTGCTTCTGGATCATTTAGATTAACATATAAAAAATTTCCCTCCTACCTAAAGCAAATTATAGATTAAAATCAATTCCCATCATTAAAATTCCAATACAATTTTTTCACAGACCTTGAAAGGATAATTTTATTCTTCATGTGGAAACACAAAGACTCCATGATACCTTAAGAAATCCTGAACAATACACAGCTTCTTAAGGTCTTACAGAATCCATGATTTCATGTTATGCTACATAGAAATTTTTTTATTCTTTTTCCCCATCTTTATTAAATTGGTGTTTCTTATTTACATGTCAAATGTTATTCCCTTTCCCAGTTTCCAGGCCAACATCCCCCTAACCCCTCCCCTTCCTCTTCTATATGGGTGTTCCCCTTCCCATCCTTCCCCATTACTGCCCTCCCTCCTAGAATCCCGTTCCCTGGGGGTCTAGCCTTGTCAAAACCAAGGTTACCCCTTCTACTGGGGCCCTTACTAAGCTATTAATTGCTACCTATGCAGTTGGAGCCCAGGGTCAGTCCATGTATAGTCTTTGGGTAGTGGCTTAGTCCCTGTAAGCTCTGGTTGATTGGCATTGTTGTTCATATGGGGTCTCAAGCCCCTTCAGCTCTTCCAGTCCTTTCTCTGATTCCTTCAATGGGGGTCTCATTCTCAGTTCAGTGGTTTGCTGCTGGCATTCGCCTATGTATTTGTCATATTCTGGCTGTGTCTCTCAGGAGAGATCTACATCCGGATCCTGTCAGCCTGTACTTCTTTGCTTCATCCATCTTATCTAGTTTGGTGGCTGTATATGTATGGGCCACATGTGGTGCAGGCTCTGATTGGGTGTTTTTCAGTTTCTGTTCTAAACTTTGCCTCCCTATTCCCTCCTAAGGGTGTTCTTGTTCCCCTTTTAAAGAAGGAGTGAAGCATCCATATTTAGTACCTGTATTGTAATGGTATAAAACCAGACTGTTTGATCAGTAGTATTAAATTAAGCCCAAGACATAAATTCATGCACTTATAGATAGTTTAGTTTTATGAAGATCCCTGAAATCCACCGTGGAAAACAGATGCCATCTTTAACGAATGATGTTAATCATAGAGGATATTTGCCTGAAGAAAAATACAAATAGATGCATATTTATTGCCTTGTACTAAACAGAAGCCCATGTGGATCAAAGATCTCAACATAAAACCAGATACAATGGAGCTGAAAGAATATACAATGGAAGATAACCTTAAAACCATTGGCATAGGAAACAACAACCTAAAGAGATGGCTGATAAAGAATGCACTATGATCAACAATTACCAAATTGGAGCTCATAACACAGAAAGGCTCTGTAAGGCAAAGGACCCTGTCAAACAGAGAAAAAGGCAGCCTAGATGTAGAATTGAAAATTATTTTCACCAACTCCACATTTGATTTACGATTAACATTCAAATTAAAGAAAGAAGTCAAGGAGCTATGTAACAAGAAGACAAATAATACAATTAATGAATCATATACATAACTATACAGATAATTTTCAAGCAAAGAAACTCAAATGGCTGAGAGGTAAAGACACATTTAACATTCTTGTACATCAGCAAAATGCAAACTAAAACTTCTTTGTGTTTCATCCTACACCTCAAAAATGGCTATGAGCAACAGAACAAGTGACAGATAATACTGATGTGGATTGAGCAAGTGGAATATTCCTCCATTACTGGTGGTGGTACAAACTTATACATCTAACAGGAATCAAAGTGGCAATTCCTTACAAAGTTGGCAATCAATCTGTGTCAAGATGCATATATATCACTCATGAGATACTCTGAAAGGGTGTTTAACCCTACAACAAGGATACTTGACCTACTATTTTTTTTTTACAACTTTATGTATAATGGCCAGAAAATGGAAACAACCTAGATTCCTTCAAGAACAGATCAAAAAGAAAAGTGTGGTACAACTATACACTGAAGTATTAATTGTTAAAAACCAACGAAATGATTTCTGAAAAAAATAATGAACTAACCTAAAAAAATAATAATAATCTCAGTCAAGCATTCGAATGCCAGACTGAAAGTTTGGTGTTCATGCACTCATAGTCTTTTTAGCAGCAATAGGACCACATTTGGTCCATATTTCAGACCCAGCATTAAATGTGCCCTCTATCATTTGTAAGGACAGATGCCCTGGTTTCTTTCGTAACCAAAATAGGAAAAAATGAGTTGTTTTAGCTGTAATAAAATTGGCCTTCTAAGAAGGGATTAAAAATAGAATAAAAAAAAGAAAAAAACTCATAACAATCAGTTGGCACTTGTAGCCATGACTAAAATAGGAAGGAATATGGCTAATCAGTCTTCATAATATAAAAAACATGAAGCACTTCTAATGTTTTGGAAAAATTCAGCTCTCATCCACTTTTCTGGTGTTTGTCTTTCAATGATGGAAAGCAAACAGAATTAGTATGGGAACATCTAGCAGCTACTCCTGCTAATGTAGCTGCATACTTAATGGTGAGGCAAGATTTTTTTGGTTTCATTATTGTTTTTGTTTTTGCTTTTTGGACCAAGGGTGTCTCCTTCCATAGGTGCCCAGCAAGGCCACCCTTTGCTACATATGCAGTTGGAGCCATGGGTCAGTCCATGTATAGTCTTTGGGTAGTGGTTTAGTACCTGGGAGCTCTCTTTGTTGGCATTGCTGTTCTTATGGGGTTGCAAGCCCCTTAAGATCTTTCAATCCTTTTTCTAATTCCTCTAACAGAGGTCCTATTCTGAGTTCAATGTTTTACTGCTAGAATTTGCCTCTGTATTTGACATGTTCTGGCTATTTCTCTCAGGAGAGATTTATATCTGGTTCCTGTCAGCATGCACTTCTTAGCATCTTAGTTAGTTTTGATGGCTTTATATATATGGGCCACATGTGGGGCAGGCTCTGAAAGGCTGCTCCTTCAGTATCTGCTCTAAACTTTGCCTCCCTATTCCCTCCTATGGATATTTTTGTTCCCCCTTTTAAGAGGGAGTGAAGAACCTGCATTTTGGTCATCCTTCTTGAGTTTCATGTGGTTCATGGATTGTATCTTGGGTAATTTGAGCTTTTGGACTAATATCCACTTATCACTGAGTGCATACCATGTGTTTTTCTATGATTGGATTATCTCATTCAGGATAATATTTTCTAGGTCATTCCCTTTGCATATGACTTTGAAGAAGTCATTGTTTTTGATAGCTGAGTAGTACTCCATTGTGTAGATGTAACATATTTTCTGCATCCATTCCTCTGTTGAAGGGCATTTTGTTTCTTTCCAGCTTCTGGCTATTATAAATAAGGTTGCTATGAATATAATGGAGCATGTGTCTTTGCTGTATGTTGGAGCATCTTCTGGGTTTGTGCCCAGGAATGATATACTGGATCCTCAGGTAGTACTATTCCAATGTTCTAAAGAGCCTCCAGACTGATTTCCAGAAAGGTTGTACAAGTTTGCAGTCCCAACAATGGAGGAGTGTTCATCTTTCTCCACATCCTTATCAGCATCTGCTATCAGTTGTGATTATTATCTTAGCCATTGTGAATGATGTGAGGTGGAATCTCAGAGTTGTTTTGATTTGCATTCTCCTGATGACTAAAGATGTCGAACATTTGTTTAGGTGCTTCTCAGCCATTCAATATTCCTCAGCTGTGAATTCTTTGTTTAGCTCTGTACCCCATTTTTAATAGGGTTATTTGGATCTCTGGAGTCTAACTTATTTTCGTAGTATATTTTGGACATTAGCTCTCTATCGGATGTAGGATTGATAAAGATCTTTTCCCAATCTGTTGGTTGCAGTTTTGTCCTAATGACAGTGTCCTTTGCCTTACAGAAACGTTGCAGTTTTATGAGGTCCCATTTGTTGATTCTTTATCTTAGAGCATAAGCCATTGGTGTTCTGTTCAGGAAAATTTCCCAAGTTTCCATGTCTTTCAGGTTCTTCTGCACTTTTTCTTCTATTAGTTTGAGTGTATCTTGTTTGATGTGGAAGTCCTTGATCCACTTGGACTTAAGCTTTGTACAGGGCAATAAGAATGGTTTGATTTGTGTTCTTCTACATGCTGAACTCCAAGAACCAGCACCATTTGTTAAAAATGTGATCTCTTTTCCATTGGATAGTTTAACTCTTTTGTCACAGATCAAGTGACCATACATGTGTTTATTTACATTTCAAATGTTATGTCCTTCCTCCCTTCCCAATCTCCACTCCCCTCACCCCTTGCTTCTATGAAGATGCTCCCACTCCAACCCACCCACTCCCAACACAATGACCTGGCACTCCCTTACACTTTGGAATCTAGTTTTCACAGGACCAAGAGCTTTTCCTCCTATTGATGATACACTATGCCATCTTCTGCTACATATGCATCTGTAGCCATGTATCTCTCCATGTGTACTCATTGATTGGTGGCTTACTACCTAGGAGCTCTGGAGTAGTCTGGTTGATTGATATTGTTGTTCTTCCTTTGGGGTGGCAAATACTTTCAGCTCCTTCAGTTCTTTCTCTAACTCCTTGCCTGGGCTGTCTGTGCTTAGTCTGATGGTTGGCTGTAAGCATCCTCATCTGTATAATCTTTGTTTAGCTGAGTCTCTCAGGAGATATCCATATCAAGCTTCTGTCAGCAAACACTTCTTGGCATCTGCAATAGTGACTGGGTTTCTTCGCTGCATATGGAATGGATCCCCAGTCTCTGCATGACCTTTTCTTCAGTTGATTTTCAATATAGAGATAATATATTTGACAAATTGAGGATATTAAGAGAAATGATCAGACCAATTTCCTATTTTTTAAATTTTTTTCTCAAATTGTTTTTTTATTGGCTATTTTATGTATTTACATTTCAGCTGTTATCCCGCTTCAGCCCCTCTCCCTTCCCCCTCCTCCTACTAATATGAAGATGCTCGCACTCTACCCACCCACTCCCACTCAACGCCTGGCATTAAAATACAGATAATATGGAAATGTTTTGAGTGTTGTAGAATGGCAAAAGTAAAAGCCTTTTCATGAATATTTGATATTTCAATTTCTTAAATATGAACTTTTTGATTACATATAAGTAATCGTCCAATTTATCTCCAACCTACTTGTGAGTATTAAAGAGATCTCTTTTTTCTTAGAACACACGTAGTTATAATTTAATTATCTAAATCATTTGAATAAGTTTTACTCATTTGGGGCATAGATGGAATTAGGGAAACTGCAATTATAGGTCTAGGTTAATACACAGTGAAATTTTAGTCTGTCATTGCAATCATGGTTCATTAAAAATTGTTGAAATCTAACAATGCTCAACATGCTGTTTTGAATGAAAGAGATGTGAATAATGATTTTCTCCATCTTCTAAGACCTCATACACTTTTATACACGAGTTAAGAAAACTCCTGTACATAACACATGCACTAAAATATTCTAAATTATTAGCATGTTTTCTGGCTTATTAGAAAATGTCATGAATTTGACCTTTAAAAATGCATTTGTGAATACTTTATATAAATATATGAAAACTCTGTCTACCCTTTATCTTTACTTTCATCTGTCCTAAAGGCCAATGACTTGCACACTCTAAATCACAATCCTGCTCAATTACTGCAATGAAGATTTCACTACCAAAGAATCAGGAAAAGGCTATAGTTATGTGATATACCAAATTTCTGATTGGATTCCCTATCATTTCCCTCAGATATTCTTCTCTCATGGATATGACAAAATGATCTCTGATAAATGGATATTGTTTATTCTATAAATTGGCAAGCAAAAAATTCCATGAATCTATATTTATATACTCAAATACAAAGCAGGCAACAGCTCACACTGGAGAGAATGATATTCAGGTAATAACTGTAACAAGAGTATCTTGCATTCTTAAGAAAATCAACATTGATACACTAACATTAGAGCTGCACACCTGTTCTAGAAGGTGTAGCAATTTTTAATTTTTTATTAATTGTGTATGAATGGCACATTGTGTACCCAATTTCACTCATCTCCATGTCCCTACACTTCTGCCACCTGCCCTAGCAAACTCTCAATAAAACAAAATCAAACATATTAAAAATTAATAAAAAAGTAAGCGTTTTACCATGGAAGGTGTGGTATGTTACAGTGTGTGACAGATTATGTATTTTATGCCCAAAATACCTTAACCTGCAAGTGTTCATTGCGATGAGTCATTGGTCTACTTCCAGAACACAGACTTCTGCTCTCCTAGCAATACTGGATTCTCAACTGGACTCTTCTCAGATATCATGTTGTTGCCTTATATCTTATAGATGTTGCTGCTTTGGTTCTGCTGGACCACCCCCTTCATACGCTCTAGCATTGCATTGATAGGATAAATTTGGAGTAGGCCAACTGAGATTTCTGGATCTGGAATCTGGAATCTGTAGTAGTATGTTCATCAGATTGCCAGTATCTCTCCTGATCTCATCCCAACAGGACTTCTCCTGCTTTGTCCAGCTGAGGTGTTGTGACATTTCTCTTTTTTGTAGCTTCTAGTAATGGGTGGGACTGGCTTTCTTATGCTCACACCAATAGGACAGCCAATCCATTCAACTAGGGCTAGGTCTCAAGTGTGTACTGGCAAAGGTTTGGATCCACTCACTGTAGTGCCATAGGTGATAAAGACTGGAGACATTTCTTCTCCTCTCATAATGTAGGGTCTGCTTTTTCAAGTCCATGCCCAGTGAGGAGCAGGGCCACAATTCCAAGGGCTGCAATCAGAAAGGGGTGGGATCTTCTCTCTGAAAGTACCCTGGTGAGAAGTGAGGTCAGTTCTCCAGAGTCCTGTAGCTAACTAGGGGTTTTAGTAACTCCCCCTTTACCATATACTTGGAACCATCTTCTCTGAGCTGATCATGTGAGAGGCATGGGCAACTTCTTCACAGTGCCTCAAATAGTGAGGAATATTACCAGCTTTGTGCATCCCTCTGATATCAGCATAGACACAAACAGAAGACCAGACCAGGGACATCTTCGTGTTCTTTGGTGGCAACATGGGTCACAGACATTCATGTAGAATTCTGATGATTTTGGACCATGAACCCAGACATGGCTCTTAATGTCAACATGAGCCAGAGCATAGGGAAAATTCTAAGAAGTAGGAGATGCCACACATATCAGATTCTTTCTCACCATCCTTGCATCTCAAGTTTCATCTCTCTTTCTATTGCACAAACTATTTTCCCTTCTCTTTCTCACATGCTTGATCATCATAGAGTCTCTTGCATACTTGAACCACACATCAGTGAGTGCAGGCCTACATCCAAAATGCTTAATAATTCTTTCACATTGTATATAAAACTGGAATGTTGTGTAACTCTGCATGTCAAGTCATTCTTGAAAACTGCACAATGAACCTCTGTTTACATAAACAATAAGAGGGAATAAAGGTCTTAGACTATAGGACATATCAACTAAATTTAGAGTATTATACATATTGTAGTTTGAATTGTTACACAGTAATGACCTTTCTCTCTTTTTTTTTTTCTTTTTTTCGGAGCTGGGGACCAAACCCAGGGCCGTTTAGGAAACGGCCACTGAGCTAAATCCCCAACCCGTAATGACCTTTCTCAAAAAGAAAATTGCTCTCCTAATAGCTCAGGGGATATGATATCATTGCTGTGTCCTATTTGATAGTATACTTTGAGTTCTTAAGATTTGGAGAAGGGGTGTGATAAGATAAAGTTAAAACATTTCTTTCTGTATTTCAAGGAGCAGAATAAGTTCTAGATGATTTGGCATGGATGAAAATATGATATGATCCAGACCTTAGCTTGTCCTGGAAGTTTAATTTTTGAAGTTGGTAAGAGAGGGAGAATGCCATTAGTTCAGCAGTCTGAAAGGCCAGCATTGTTTTCAACTTTCAGATCTTCAGTCCATGGTCTGAAACAACTGGGGCATCGCTTAGGTAATTAAAATACATGCTTGTGAATGCATCTTCATTAGGTTATCAAGATTCAAATGTTGTCCTGACCAGGAATTAGAAGGATTCTAGTTGTTTTTAGGAGGCGGCTTGATTTATTACCATTATTTTATTTGTTGGATTTGATTTTAAAAGGTCAGTTGGCATTGTTTCTGTCTTTGACAAGTGGTCCATGCCTCAGTTTTTTTTTGATAAATAAATTGAGCACTTTATCACATACTTTCTTTACTAAGTGACTGCTCCACTGTGAAAGTCTCACTTTGTTGTGGCGGGGTATAGATTTCTTGAATTCATGAGATCTAGTATGAGTTTTGATATATGCTTATACCATGAGTTTTCATAGAATCAAAATTTAAGCTATAGTGCTAAAATACTCCACCTGGAAATGCTCATGTGACAAAACTAAGTGGTAGTGGTTATCCCATAATACCTCAATAACCTTTCCAAAATTTATTAAAAGTGGAAAAGTGATGACATGATTGGTAATAGTGGAAGTTCATATTTTATGCTGACCATGAGTGAAATAGTTATTTCTGCCTATACACGCAGAAAAGATTCCTACAGGATACATATCTCCTAGATATGGAGAGCTGGAGTGATTTTATAATTTATCCCTTGGCTCTATGTGAAGAATTTCCACAACCACAAGAAACAAAGCCAGCAATTAGGTTTCAGTTAGAAGATTTGATATATGACAGGTTTAGTAGGTATGAGGGATAGTTTCTGTCCCTGCTCTTTAGGGAATTTCATGGACATAACATAAATTTTTGTTATATCTTTGCACAAGACTCTATGAGGATAAATAAAAGTTCTGAGGTGCCTTTACAAAAAGGATACGATCGGTTCATTGAAGCAAGTCTTGGTTTCCACATTGATGGGGGGGAGCAAGTGACCTCAGAATTCTCCAGGGATCTTTGAAGAAAAATGAACTTAGTTAGATGTGTAACATACCCCTGACTGCACTACAGCGAAGAAGATAATGCTCGATTTCCTTCAACTTGTCATACAGTCTATCTAAGGACTGGTAAATCAACCACAAAATGAGGCACAGTATTGTTCTTCTAATACTGTATACATGGTAACTAAAAACCTAGTGCACTAAAAATTAGAATATCTATTGAGCTTCTTTTAGATGGCAGAAATTGTTATACATGTCCCTTATGAAAGGGTCAGCAACCCAGATCTCATACCAGGAATTCCTGGGGACTCTTGAAATTAGCATTGTATGAGGTAGAATAGTGACACAGAGACATCACATTCTTCACAATTATATAGCACCTGAAATATGTGAATGATCCTAAAATACCTGAGCAAGGTGCTGACTCTTGGGAGGCTGACAGGATACCTACATTCCAGGGCACTCCTTTTGCAGAGTGAACATAATCATGTTGTCAGTGCCCTCCAGGGCTGCTGAAATCTCTCCCAGTTTGTGTCCTATGAACATTTGATACTGCTGCCTACCCTTCTTTTATTAAGATTTTTGTATATGCTGAAATGGAATTAAATTTCCTTAACTCTCAATAGAAGAGCTTTTGTTGAGTGACAACTCTTCCTGGAATTGAATGACAGACATGTACCCAGTATTCTATTTACTAGAGGTTGATGTAGGTTATGTGATTAAGGCATTGGTCTGGAGAAAATAAATCACTGTTCAAATTGGAATTATGTCAGTGGCTATCTCACTCCATAAATTAATACTTTGAAGTTTAATGTAATACTAGTTATCATTTTCATTTTTTGACAAAGACATGAAAAAACAACTTAAGGAAGGATTTGCTTTGTATCATAGTTCCAGAGAACAGTCTGTTATATCAAAGATGTGGTGACAGCAACATAGGCCACTTGGTTACTTTGTTTCTAGCCAGGCAGGGGATGGATGAATGCAAATGATCAACCAGGGCTTTCTTTTCCATCAAGTCCTTGCCAAGTATTAGGTTTCTCAATTTAGGGTGAGACCACTCAATTCAATTTACCTAGTCTAGTTAATCTACCACAGACTTGTATGGTCAGTGATTCTAAATCTATTAAATTAAAGTAAAAAGATTTTCAAACATATACACCAAATGTAAATTGTGTAGAATAATACTTATATAATAATATTTATATAAAAATTAGCAGCTAATATGTACATCTGATTTAATTGTTTAAATATTATATCACAACAAATATCTCAATTAGATTTAAACTCAATTTATGAGTCATTTCACATTTACAAATAAATACCAACCCCTCTTAAACCAGAGTGCTTTTACATGCACAGAATGTTTTATACTTTCATAAGGTGATTTCACATATAGCAAATGCTCATTAAATAAATTCTGTTGAATTAAATGAATTTGAGATTTGTAATTTTCTTTTATTATATTTATTATTTTAAATTATGTACATGTGTGAATATGTGCATGTGAATGTTGGGCCCTACAAGACAGAAGCATTTTACATAAGCTTGTGCTCCGGGTACAGATGGTGTAATCTCAGTGATGTGGATGCTGGGAATTGGATTTGGGAACACGACCACTTTCATCAGAGTGTAATTTGTACTCTTAACCATTTATTTATCACACCAGCCTCTTGAAGTTAATAATTCTTAAATACTAAGTGTGCTTAAATGCTGTTTGACTGCATATTTACTGTTTGAAGATAAAAATGTATTTTGTATTTAGATATCTCTCTGCCATATATCCCTTAGACAACCATTTTGATCAGATTACATGAAATTAGTATCTGGAAATGTACACATCAGGGAATGTATTACAAGTTAAGAGCATAAAAGAAGAAGAGAGGAAGAGCAAGAGCAAAATAAGATAAAGAGGAAGGGAAAAGCAGCCTCTTTTACAGTGAGTCTGGCATGACTTGCTGTTGCTAGGTAACTGTTGTGGTAATGCCAACATTCAAATATTTTGGTTTAATTAAAGAGTGAAAAATCAGAAAGAGGTGACGGTGGAGTAAGAATATGGTCATCATCTCATGGCCCCAGGTGCATATGTAGCAGAGGATGGCCTTCCTGGTACCAAGTGGAGGAGAAGCCCTTGATACTGCCAAGACTTGACACTCCAGTGTAACTGAATATCAGGACATGGAGATGGGAAGGAGTGGTTTCATGGGTGGGGGAACACACCCATTAGAAGAAAGGGGGTGGGATAGGTGGTTTATTGATGGGAAACCAGGAAGAGTGATAACATTTGAAATGTAAATAAACAAATATCCAATGAGAAAGAAAATGAATTAAAACAAACAAACAAAAAACAAAACAAAAACCCCCACAAAACGACAAAAGAATATGGTGGTCATGATCCTTATCTACTTCCTGTTGAATTTGGAGCATCTTGTGTCTGGGAAAATTAAGAAAACTGTTGTAGGGATGTTTGCCTAGTCTTAGGTGAATTGGCTGTTTCCTTACTGTCCAGGGTTTGTGGAAGCATCTGTGGATAAATAGGGATAAGTAGGTCCAGTAGAAGAAGCATCTGTGTCTGTGAGAGTATATTGGAGGATCTAATTATTGCTTCTCTGGAGCTGTGCTGGATGTAGTAAACGCCTGGACTTGACAAGATTCTGAAACACACAGACACACACACACACACACACACACACACACACTCATGCATACACACACACTCATGAACACACAGTACAGGTAGAGAAATAAAATTAAGTATATTTTGATAAAATATTATTTCTTAGGCATACATTAGAAGGTACACTTTAAATACAATTTAAATGCTTAGGTCTTGGGGGTTGCAGTAAGGCAAGTCCCAATAGCAGAGTAAAGAAGGGAAACCCCACTATTTGGAATAAGTAGAAAGTCAGAACTTAGGCTAGTGATTGGCAGGTTCGCTTATGTGAGTGGAGTTTATTTGGCCCATGAGAGGTAGATCTGAGGGATTTTCCTGTAGCTTATAATTTCCTAAAAGATAAAAATGTGTTAATAACATCAATAGCCTTTAAGACTGTTAAAATTTACACTTTTATGTTATTAAAAGAGTTTCACTCAATCAGGTCAAAAATGGAATTACTGCAACTCTAAGTCTTTGTCTAGGTTAAATCACAGGGAAACTTTAGTTTGTTGTGGTAATCATAGATTTTTGGAGAGAAATTATTGAATCATAACTTTGCCCAATGTGGTTTTATTTCAAATAGCTGTTAATGATAATTACATAGGATTTCATGCATGATTTAAGAAAACTCATATATCTAAGACATTTAATAAAATATTCTTAGGTATTACCAAATTACTCTAGCACACTAGAGAATGTCATGAGGGTGACCTCTATAAGTCTCTTTGGAAATACTTTACATGCATAGATGAAATATGAAACCTGTTATTTTGTTCAAGTAATTTATGCCAATGAGATATAAAATTTCTTTAGGAACATATATTCTATGGGGAATTTCAATTTTTCCTGATAAGCTTGAAATCTTTGCAGAATAACTTAGTAGTATATGGTGTCAAGTAGGAGAGGGATAAGTTTGGATGTTGATATTTGGAATAGATCATGTCTTGGTACAAAATGACTGGAATTTTGATATAAAGAGACTACCTGCTTTGGATTTCTGCAATGACAATGGTCATATTGAAAAGCTGCAAAAAGGGAGTTAGGACTGATGTCAGAAGTGTGATATGTTTATAGAGATGGGGAATTGTGGCTAAAAACAGACACATAGGTTTGCTGCTGCTCATTCTTTTCTAATTTAATGAATCACTATAAGAAAATTCAGAACAACTAATGCTCAGTCGTCTGTAAAAGAAAAGTCCAGAAAGAGACATCAGCAACACTGAGAGCACTGTGGTGGAGAATGGTTTTATTTCTCTGAAGCCCAGGTTCTCATTCATAAGGTCAATGATGTCTATGGCATTACATTTCTATAGCACTTGTTGGAAAGATGAAATGTTGTTTGAAGTACAACTTAATGGTTCTATCCCTGTCTCTATCCACCCAATTCAAGAATGAACCCATAGAGTGATGGTGTTAAATTTTGAGGTCCTTGCTGTGTATCTTCTTGCAATGTTGGATGCATTATTTATATCATGACCCAAGGGTACTAAAAGCTGAATTTCTTATTCAATCCCTTCCATATTTAATTCCAGCATCTTGCATGAATATCTGGAAGATAGAAAAGTGTTAGCCTTAACTTTGTCCAGGGAAAAGTATCTAGGAGCACAGTGAGTAACCAGACAGATAATGCATAGGAAAAGTGGCCCAGGAGATCCCTTGAAGTATAAAAGTAAATACCTGAGTGCTCCAGATGAACCATACTAAGGACATGCTAATACCTTCCAATTTGCTCCTGGCAGCACTGCAAATTCAGACTTCAGTCTCTGTTAAGCAGAAGAAATTAAGAATATTGTTAAGTCTAAAATCAACTCATTCATCCTTATGAATTTAACCTGCATAAATGCCATCTTCCTTGAGGAATACATGAAAGAACTGCCCTGGCAATAGGTGAATGATGTTGTTTTACAGTTGGAAAGTCTGAGAAAAGAGAAGAGGTTTGGACGGGGGATGTATACCCAACTGTAACTAGAAAGAGTTGGTCCTCCAACAAATATGCTCAGTCAATTCTCCTTCTTTACTTTGCATGAGGAAAGTATTTGGGTATCTCACTCAGGTTTCTTTCTGTGAAACTCTGAGGAAAACAACCTTGTTTTGACTCTTAAAGGGGTAAAACGTCTTAGGTTCTAAATGATCACAAATCCCTGACATAAGCCTTATAACAGAGTGAATGTGATAAAAACTGCATGGTATTTCTACATACACAGACAGATAGATCAATGGAACAGAATTGAAGACCCAGAAACGAAGCCACACACCTATGGTCACATAATCTTTGACAAAGGAACTAAAACTACCAATGTAAAAAAAGATAGCATTTTCAACAAATGGTGCTGGCTCAAGTTGAGGTCAGCATGAAGAAGAATTCAAATTGAATCATTCTTATCTCCTAGTACATAGGTCAAGTCCAAGTAAAATCAAAGACCTCACTGTAAAACCAGATACACTGAAAATAATAAAAGAGAAAGTGGAGAGGAGCCTTGAAAACGTAGGCACAGGCAAAATTTTTCTGAGCAGAACACCAATGGCATATGCTCTAAGATCATGAATTGACAAGTGGGATCTTATAAAACTGCAATGATTCTACAAGGCACTGAACACTGTCAATAGGAAAAAATGGCAACCAACAGATTGGGAAAGGTCTTTAACAAACCAAATCCAATAGAGGGCTAATATCCAAAATATACAAAGAACACAAGTTAGACACCAGAGAATCAAATAATCCTATTAAAAATGGGGAGCAGTGCTAAAGAAATCTCAACTGAGGAATACTGAATGGTGGAGAAGCACCTAAAGAAATGTCCAACATCCTTAGTCATAAGGGAAATGAAATTCAAAATAACCCTGAGATTCCACATCACACCAGTCAGAATGCCTAAGAACAAATCTCAAGACACAGTAGATACTGTTAGTGGGGTTGCAAATTGGTACAACCACTCTGGAAATCAGTCTGGCAGGTCCTCAGAAAATTGGCCATAGTACTACCTGAGGACTCAGCTATAGCACTCCTGGGCATACACCAAAAGATGTCCCAACATATAATATGGACACCTGCTCCACTATGTTCATAGCAGATCAATTTATTTTACAAGTTAATGGTTTTCTTTATTCTGTTTGTTTTCATTTACATTATGAATGTATAACAAAAGTCTACATCTTCTTAAAAATTTTCACCATTGGCTAGGCCTTGTGGAGGTCTATGTCTTTTGAAGATTTTTTCACAAATCCTTTATATTTTAATCTTTTTTTAAATAACAAGACACTGGAAGAACCCATATTTTCTTCATCAGAGGAAAAGATGCAGAAAATGTGGTATATTTACACAATGGAGTACTACACAGAAATTGTAAAGAACGACTCCATGAAATTCTTAGGCAAATGAATGTCACTAGAAAATATAATCTTGAGTGAAATAGCTCAGTCACAACAGAACACACATGTTATGGACTCACTGATAAGTGGATATTAGTCCAGAAGCTTGGAATACCCAAGAAATAATTTATCGATGATATGAAGCCCAAGAAGAAGGAAGACCAAAATGTGGATGCTTAATTCTTTCTTTCGTTTTTTTATATTTATTTATTTATTTATTTATTTATTTATTTTAGAGCCTGCCCCACATGTTGCCCATATATATACAGCTACCAAAACTAGATAAGATTGATGAAGCTAAAAAATGCATGCTGAAAGGACGAGATATAGGTCTATCCTGAGAGACACATCCAGAGCATGTCAAATACAGAGGTCAATGCTAGCAGTCAACCACTAAACTGAGAACAGGACCCTCTAGGGGGAATTAGAGAAAGTAATGAAAGAGTGCAAAGAGCTTGCAACACCAAAAAGACTTCATTCTTTCTTATAAGGAAGAACAAAATCCTCATGGAGGGAAATACAGGTATAAAGAATGGAAAAGCTACTGAAGAAAAAGTTATCCAGAGATGGCCCCACCTGGGAATATATCCCATATTCAGCTACCAAACACAATTACTATTGCTGATGCCAACAAGTGCTTGCAGACAGAAGCTGTATATGGGTGTCTCCTGAGAGGCTCTGCCAGAGCCTTACTGATACACATGAGAATGGTTGTAACTAACCATTGGACTGAACACAGGGACCCTAATGGAGGAGTTAGAGAAAAGACTGAAGGATCTGAAGGGGTTTTCATCCTCATAGGAAGAACAACAATATCAACAACAAGATCACACCAAAGCTCCAAGGGACTAAACCACCAAACAATGAGTACCCTTGGAAGAATTCATGACTCCAGCCACACATGTAGCAGAGAATGGCATTGTCCAACATTAATAGGAAAAAAGTCCTTGGTCTTGCTAAGGTCCATTTCCCCAATGTAGGATAATGCCAGGGCATTGAGGTGACAGTGAGAACAACCTCATAAAGGCAAGGGAGATTTATGAGAGAGTGAGTACATGGAATAACATTTGAAATGTAAATACATAAAATATCCTAGAAAAATAAAATTAAAACAAATGTGTGGAACATCGCTGATCCACGCTTGCAGCTCACTGCTCCCAAACCCCGTGGGAGAGAGAGAGTTCACTGCTGGGACAGGTGGGCACTCCTGAGACTGCAGAGCAGAAGAAACCACCAATACTGCTCACCCCTGCCAACATCTCTGGCCCAATAGGAAACTGTATACGGCCTCTGGGAACTGGAAGATAGGGACACTGGAGCTGCAGTTCCCCTGTGCCCCAGACACCACTGGAACCGGAAGGGAATGGATCAACAGTTCTCTGCACCCAAATCCCGTGGGAGGGAGAGCTAAACCTTCAGAGAGGCAGGCAAGCCTGGGTAGCCATAAGAGACTACACTCTGCCCACATTTCTGACTCCAGAAGAAAACACCTAATGTCATATGGGGGCTCCTGGAAAAGGCAGCACAGGCCCTCCTGGTTGCTGCCCTCACGGAGAGCTCATAAGCAACAACCCATGAGCAAACTTGAACCTCAGGACCAGAGGTAAGACACTTTTCTGCTCCAAGTGACCTGCCTGGTGAACTCAGGACAGAGGCCCACAGGAACAGCTGATGTCCTGTAGACAGGAAAAACTACATGCCCGAAAACAGAACACTCTGTTCCCATAACTGGCAGAAAGAAAACAGGAAAACAGGTCTACAGCACTCCTGAACACAGGCCTATAGGACGGTCTAGCCACTGTCAGAAATAGCAGAACAAAGTAACAACAGAGATAATCTGATGGCGAGAGACAAGTGCAGAAACCCAAGCAACAGAAAGCAAGATTTACATTGCAGCATCAGAACCCAATATTCCCACCAAAGCAAACACTCATTATCCAAACACACCAGAAAAGCAAGATCTAGATTTAAAATCATATTTGAACATGATGCTGGAGGACTTCAAGAAAGACATGAAGAACTCCCTTAGAGAAACGCAGGAAAACAAATAAACAAGTAGAAGCCTATAGAGAGAAATCAGAAAAAATCCCTGAAAGAATTCCAGGAAAACACAATCAAACAGTTGAAGGAGTTAAAAATGGAAATAGAAGCAATGAAGAAAGAACACAGGAAACAACCCTGGATATAGAAAACCAAAGGAAGAGACAAGGAGCCGAGATACAAGCATCACCAACAGAATACAAGAGATAGAAGAGAGAATCTCAGGAGCAGAAGATTCCATAGAAATCATTGACTCAACTGTCAAAGATAATGTAAAGCGGAAAAAGCTACTGGTCCAAAACATACAGGAAATCCAGGACTCAATGAGAAGATCAAACCTAAGGATAATATGTATAGAAGAGAATGAAGACTCCCAGCTCAAAGGACCAGTAAATATCTTCAACAAAATCATAGAAGAAAACTTCCCTAACCTAAAGAAAGAGATGCCTATAAACATACAAGAAGCTTACAGAACACCAAATAGATTGGACCAGAAAATAAACTCCTCCCGTCACATAATAGTCAAAACACCAAATGCACAAAATAAAGAAAGAATATTAAAAGCAGTAAGGGAAAAAGGTCAAGTAACATATAAAGGCAGACCTATCAGAATCACACCAGACTTCTCGCCAGAGACTATGAAAGCCAGAAGATCCTGGAAATATGTCATACAGACACTAAAAGAACACAACTGCCAGCCCAGGTTACTGTATCCTGCAAAACTCTCAATTAACATAGATAGAGAAACCAAGATATTCCATGACAAAACCAAATTTACACAATACCTTTCTACAAATCCAGCGCTATAAAGGATAATATATGGCAAAGCCCAACATAAGGAGACAAGTTACACCCTAGAAAAAGCAAGAAACTAATCGTCTTGGCAACAAAACAAAGAGAAGAAAAGCACACAAACATAACCTCACATCCAAATATGAATATAACAGAAAGCAATAATCACTATTCCTTAATATCTCTCAACATCAATGGTGTCAACTCCCCAATAAAAAGACATAGATTAACAAACTGGGTATGCAATGGGGACCCTGCATTCTGCTGCCTACAGGAAACACACCTCAGAGAAAAAGACAGACACTACCTCAGAGTGAAAGGCTGGAAAACAACTTTCCAAGCAAATGGTTGGAAGAAGCAAGCTAGAGTAGCCATTCTAATATCGAATAAAATCAATTTTTAACTAAAAGTCAGCAAAAAAGATAAGGAAGGACACTTCATATTCATCAAAGGAAAAATCCACAAAGATGAACTCTCAATCCTAAATATCTATGCTCCAAATAAAAAGGCACCTACATACATAAAAGACACCTTACTAAAGCTAAAAACACACATTGCACCTCACACAATAATAGTAGGAGATTTCAACACCCCACTCTCATCAATGGACAGGTCATGGAAATAGAAATTAAACAGAGACGTAGACAGACTAAGAGAAGTCATGAGCCAAATGGACTTAACAGATATTTATAGAACATTCTATCCTAAAGTAAAAGGATATGCATTCTTCTCAGCACCTCATGGTACTTTCTCCAAAATTGACCATATAATTGGTCAAAAAACGGGCCTCAACAGGTATAGAAAGATAGAAATAATCCCATGCATCCTATCAGACCACCACGGGCTACAGCTGGTCTTCAGTAAAAATAAGGGAAGAACGCCCACATATACATGGAAGTTGAACAATGCTCTACTCAACGATAACCTGGTCAAGGAAGAAATGAAGAGAGAAATTAAAGACTTCTTAGAATTTAATGAAAATGAAGGTACAACATACCCAAACTTATGGGACACAATGAAAGCTGTGCTAAGAGGAAAACTCATAGCAATGAGTGCCTGCAGAAAGAAACAGGAGAGAACATATGTCACCAGCTTGACAGCACACTGAAAAGCTCTAGAACAAGAAGAAGTAAATACACCCAGAAGGAGTAGAAGGCAGGAAATAATCAAACTCAGAGCTGAAATCAACCAAGGAGAAACAAAAAGGACCATAGAAAGAATCAACAGAACTAAAATTTGGTTCTTTGAGAAAATCAACAAGATAGATAAACCCTTAGCCAGACTAACGAGAGGGAACAGAGAGTGTGTCCAAATTAACAAAATCAGAAATGAAAAGGGAGACATAACTACAGAATCTGAGGAAATTGAAAAAAATCATCAGATCTTACTATAAAAGCCTATATTCAACAAAACTTGTAAATCTGCAGGAAATGAACAATTTCCTATTCAGAAGCCAGGTACCAAAGTTAAATCAAGAACAGATAAACCATTTAAACAACCCCATAACTCCTAGCGAAATAGAAGCAGTCATTAAAGGTCTCCCAACCAAAAAGAGCCCAGGTCCAGATGGGTTTAATGCAGAATTCTATCAGACCTTCATAAAAGACCTCATACCAATACTATCCAAACTATTCCACAAAATGAAACAGATGGAGCACTACCGAATTCCTTCTATGAAGCCACAATTACTCTTATAGCTAAACCACACAAAGACCCAACAAAGAAAAAGAAATTCAGACCAATTTCCCTTATGAATATCGGCACAAAAACACACAATAAAATTCTGGCAAAACGAATCTAAGAGAACATCAAAACAATCATCCATCATGATCAAGTAGGCTTCATCCCAGGCAGGCAGGGATGGTTTAATATACGGAAAAGCATCAACGTGATCCACTATATAAAAAAACGAAAGAAGAAAACCATGATCATTTCATTAGATGCTGAGAAAGCATTTGACAAAATTCAACACCCCTTCATGATAAAAGTCCTGGAAAGAATAGGAATTCAAGGCCCATACCTAAACATAGTAAAAAGCCATATACACCAAACCAATAGCTAACATTAAACTAAATGGAGAGAAACTTGAAATAATCCCACTAAATCAGGGACTAGACAAGGCTGCCCATTCTCTCCCTACTTATTCAATATAGTTCTTGAAGTTCTAGCCAGAGCAATCAGACAACAAAAGGAGATCAAGGGGATACAGATTGGAAAAGAAGCCGTCAAAATATCACTATTTGCAAATGATATGATAGTATATTTAAGTAATCCCAAAAGTTCCACCAGAGAACTACTAAGGCTGATAAACAACTTCAGCAAAGTGGCTGGGTATAAAATTAACTCAAATAAATCAGTAGCCTTCCTCTACACAAAAGAGAAAGAAGCTGAGAAAGAAATTAGGGAAATGACACCCTTCATAATAGTCCCAAATAATATAAAGTACCTCGGTGTGACTTTAACCAAGCAAATAAAAGATCTGTACAATAAAAAATTCAAGCCTCTGAAGAAAGAAATTGAAGAAGTCCTCAGAAGATGGAAAGATCTCCCATGCTTATGGATCAGCAGGATTAATATAGTAAAAATGGCCATCTTACCAAAAGCGATCTACAGATTCAATGCAATCCCCATCAAAATACCAATCCAATTCTTCAAACAGTTAGAACAATTTGCAAATTCATCTGGAATAACAAAAAACCCAGGATAGCTAAAACTATCCTCAACAATAAAAGGACTTTTGGTGGAATCACTATCCCTGAACTCAAGCAGTATTACCTAGCAATAGTGATAAAAACTCCATCGTATTGGTACAGAGATAGACAGATAGACCAATGGAATAGAATTGAAGACCCAGAAACGAACCCACACACCTATGGTCACTTGATTTTTGACAAAAGTGCCAAAACCATCAATGGAAAAAATATAGCATTTTTAACAAATGGTGCTGGTACAACTATAACAATATGTAGAAGAATGCAGATAGATCCATGCTTATCACCCTGTACAAAGCTTAAGTCCAAGTGGATCAAGGACCTCCACATCAAACCAGATACACTCAAACTAATAGAAGAAAAACTAGGGAAGCATCTGGAACACATGGGCACTGGAAAAAATTTCCTGAACAAAACACCAATGACTTATGCTCTAAGATGAAGAATCCACAAATGGGATCTCATAAAACTCCAAAGCTTCTTTAAGGCAAAGGACACTGTGGTTAGGACAAAATGGGAACGAACAGATTGGGAAAAGATCTTTACCAATCCTACAACAGATAGAGGGCTTTTATCCAAAATATACAAAGAACTCAAGAAGTTAGACCGCAGGGAGTCAAATAACCCTATTAAAAAATGGGGTTCAGAGCTAAACAAAGAATTCACAGCTGAGGAATGCCGAATGGCTGAGGAACACCTAAAGAAATGTCCAACATCTTTAGTCATAAGGGAAATGCAAATCAAAACAACCCTGAGATTTCACCTCACACCAGTGAGAATGGCTAAGATCAAAAACTCAGGTGACAGCAGATGCTGGCGAGAATGTGGAGAAAGAGGAACACTCCTCCATTGTTGGTGGGATTGCAGACTGGTACAACCATCCTGGAAATCAATGTGGAGGTTCCTCTGAAAATTGGACATTGAACTACCTGAGGACCTAGCTATACCTCTCTTGGGCATATACCCAAAAGATGCCCCAACATATAACAAAGACACGTGTTCCATTATGTTCATATCAGCCTTATGTATAATAGCCAGAAGCTGGAAGAACCCGGATGCCCTTCAACAGAGGAATGGATACAGAAAATGTGGTACTCCTTCACAATGGAATAGTACTCAGCTATCAAAAACAATGACTTTATGAAATTCATAGGCAAATGGAAGCAACTGGAAAATATCATCCTATGTGAGGTAACCCAATCACAGAAAAACATACATTGTATCCACTCATTGATCAGTGGCTATTAGCCCAAATGCTTGAATTACTCTAGATGCACAGAACACATGAAACTCAAGACGGATGATCAAAATGCGAATGCTTCACTCCTTTAAATGGGCAAGAGAATACCCTTGGAAGGGAATAGGGAGGCAAAGATTAAAACAGAGGTAGAAGGACCACCCATTCAGAGCCTTTACCACATGTAGCCCATACATATACAGCCACCCAATTAGACAAGATGGATGAAGCAAAGAAGTGCAGGCCGACAGGAACCGGATGTAGATCTCTCCTGAGAGACACAGCCAGAATACAGCAAATACAGAGGCAAATGCCAGCAGCAAACCACTGAACTGAGAATGAGACCCACATTGAAGGAATCAGAGAAAGGACTGGAAGAGCTTAAAGGGGCTCGAGACCCCATATGAACAACAATGGCAACCAACCAAAGCTTCTAGTGACTGAGCCACTACCCAAAGACTATACATGGACTGACCCTGGGCTCCAATTGCATAGGTAGCAATGAATAGTCTAGTAAGAGCACCAGTGGAAGGGGAAGCCCTTGGTCCTGAGAAGATTGAACCCCCAGTGATCATGATTGTTGGAGGGAAGGTGGTAATGGGGGGAGGATGGTGAGGGGAACACCCATATAGAAGGGGAATAGGAAGGGTTGGGGGATCTTGGCCTGGAAACTGGGAAAGGGGACAACATTTGAAATGTAAATAAGAAATACCCAATTTAATAAAGATGGGGGAAAAAGGCATCAAATTGGTTTGAAAAGCCAATTACCAGGGGCTCATTTGTGTATTAGTAGCCTAAGTTACGAAAGGAATGGTTATATTCTGAGCCAGTTTTTTGTGTAGTGTCTCTTAAATAGGATTTGTGATGTCATGTTATGGTTCATTACTGGATTAAGAAATAACACAGTTGAAATTCTGTATTATTTTTTATCAATCTTCTAGTATTTTTGTGTTTGCATATATATATATATATACATATATATTCCAGTAAAATATTTTTTTAAAAAAAGAATTGACCAAGAATGTCTGCTCAGAACTTCCTGCATACCCTCTTTCCTTAGTTATTATGGTGTTATTCTAAGTTTTCCATTTCTCAGAAACTTCCCATGGGCCTGAAAATATCAATCAGCTGTTCAGAACATTTTCTGCTTTTGCAGAGGACACAGGCTTAGTATTTATTGTGACTCACAAATATCTGGATTCCAATGAATGAATTTTATTTCCTAGTCTTGCCTCCATAGACATTAATATCTCTCTCTCTCTCTCTCTCTCTCTCTCTCTCTCTCTCTCTCTCACACACACACACACACACATACACACACTTAGAGCAAGAGAGAGAGAGACAGAGAAAGACACACAGAGAGACACAGAGAGAAACAGAGAGACAGATATATATATATAATTATAGGAAAATATTTATACATACCAAATTAAATAAGCACACATTTAAAAAGAGAGGAAACAGCGGCTGTCCTCAGCACAAATATTGTCCAAAAAGAAAATTTTCAGTTTCCAATGTCCTTACCGGTGAACCAACACCATCTGTAACTCCAGCTCTGCTTTAGATCAGATGATTCTGGCTTGTAGGCCTCCTTCACTCACAGGCACATATTCTAACACATGAAACACATGGTTCAGTGTTAAGAGTACTGACTAAGAACACTGATTGCTCTTCCAGAGGTCCCAAGTTCAAATCCCAGAAACCACATGCTGGCTCACAACCATTTGCAATGGGATCTGATGACCTTGTGTCTGGCGACAGAAACTGTGTGCTCATATACATGATTCAAAACATATTCAGATATACAGTTCCCTCACAGCATTTGTCAAACACACCTCTTTTCCCGTATTAACAATCTTGGCAGCTTATCAAAACAAGGTATGCTTGCAAGAAAACCTACAAAGTCAATTAACCCTGGACCACAGAATCTCACAGAGACACAATTGCCTAACAAAGAGCATTCTTAGGCTGGACCTATGTCCCCAACACATAGGTATCCGTAGTATAGACTGGTCTTCATTTGTGTCTCCTAACTATTGGGTCAGGAGTGGTTTCTGCCTCTATTGCCTGTCTTTGGATGTTTTTCCCATGGCTAGGCTGTCTTGTGTCACTTCAATGGGAAAGGATGTAACTAATTATGCTGTGATTTGCAATGCCAGTATATATTGGTAAACATAGGAGCCCCCCTCCTTCTCTATGAGGGGAATTAGGTGAAGGGGGTATAAAAGTGATTCTTGAAGGAGAGGAAGTTGTGTATCATCAGAATAAGAAATTAATTAATGAAAGAATGAGTGAATTATTTAATTAATTAATGAAAAACAAGAACTAGGAAAAATCAGATATGTGAGGCCAAGGCATTGTTAAATGAATAAAAACAAAGTCTGCTTTCACTGAGGATAACTCTTCAATTTCTAGCATGTATATGACAGCTCTGTGAGCACTGAAGGCACATGGCACACAAATACATATTTTATGAGTATGTCATAAAATAAAATAAAAACCTTACAAAATAAAAATAAGTAAAAACTCAAATATTTAAGTTAATGTTGTTGTATGTATTCCTGTTTAGAACTTTGGTTCTGTTGCATTTACCTTCCTTCCTGTTTTCTGTCAGATAGATAAATAAATAGACTGACAGAGAGAAACTTTGCTTCTGTACTAAATTTATCCTTGGCAGTGTCACTGTGTTACTCACTTGTGAGTCAGTCTTTCCCTGGGTGAGTGTCTAGCCATGACCTGCCTTAAAATTCTGATAGGTACCTCCTCTGCCATGCACTCTGTTTGGAGTCTCAGTTTTGGTATGTTACCTCCATATTCCTATGGGTGGATAGTGCCTATTGTTTTGTTTTGTTTTTTTCACTCCCCTTTCATTTACCCAGTATTGTTCCAAACCCCCCTCCTTAAAGACCTTTCTGTGGAACTTGACTAGTTTTCTGGTTTCTTTACAATTTTTAAGTCTTAAGCTAAAAAATCTTTTTCTTTTTGATATTTTTAGAGGTTCAAAAATCATTAATATCCTTCAACAGAGACACAATTCCCATATAAAAAGAAACCAACTAATAGAATTGAGGCAAGTACAGGATCCATCATTCTGCTGCATACATTAAACATACTGTAACAATGAAGAAAGATATTACCTCAGAGTAAAGCCAGAAAAAATTTTTTTCCAAGAAAACATACCCAAGGACAAAGCTGAAGATGCCATTCTAATATCGAATTAAATAGCCTTTAAATCAAATTAATCAAAAGACACATGGAAGTACACTGTGTACATGTCAATGGAAAAAACCTATAAAGATGATATCTTGATTTTTAATATCTATGCCCCAAACAGAAAGGAAAACACATCTATAAAAGAAACATTACTAAAGATTAAAATACACATTCAACCCCAAACATTAAGAGTTGTACACTTTAAGACCCCACTTGCAACAATTGACAGGTAATCCAAACAAAACTTCAGAGAGAAGTAATGAAACTAACCAATGTTAGGATTCAAATGAACCTAAAAGTTATCTACAGAATATTTTCCCAAACATAAAAAGTATACTTTATTCTCATTACTGACCATTATTTCTCCAAAACTGACTATGTATTTGGACATAAAACATTCCTCAAAAGATACAAGAAAATTGAAGTATCCTCTTTTATTTTATGAGATTACTATGGATTAAAGCAGGATTAAAACAAAACCAGAAATATTAGAAAACAAACTTTTGAAATCATTTTAAATACATTTAAATAACCATTTACATTTCAAATGTTATCCCAATCCCTGGTATTCCCATCCACAAATCCTCCACCCCATTCCCCTCTCCTTTGCTTCTAAGAGGGTGCACCTATACCTATTCACCCAATCCCACCTCACCCCTCTTGCATCCTTTCTTTGGGGGATCAAGACTCCACAAATCCAAATGCTTCATCTCCCACTCATGCAAGATGAAGCAGTGCTCTGCTGCTGCATGTGTCATGGGAGCCATGCACTAGCCAACGTATACTCTATGTTTGGTGGTTAGTCGGTGGGAGCACTGAGGGCTCTGGTTAATTGATACTGTTGCTCCTTATATGGGGTTTCAACCTCCTTCAGTTTTTCAGCCCTTCCATTAACTTTTCCATTGAGGTCCTCAGGCTACATCCAATGGTTGACTCTAAGTATCTGCCTATGACTTCATTGGTTGCTGGCAGAACCTCTCAGGGGACAAACATACCAGGCTCCTGTGTGCAAGCACATCTTTGCATCAGTAATGGTGTTTGTGTTTGTTGTCGGAGATGGGATGGATTGCAAGGTGAGGAGGTTTCTGGGTGGCTGCTCCTTCAGCCTTTGCTCAATTTTGTCCCTGCATTTCCTTTAGACAGGGACAATTCTGTGTTAAAATGTTTTGATGGGGAGGTGGCCTCAACCCTCCCTAGGGGTGCCTGTTTATCTGCTGGAGGTGGTCTCTTCAGCTTCTATCTCCTTGCTATTTGGTATTTTGCATACTGTCATCTTTGGATCCTGAGAGGTCCTTTCATCCTTGGTGTCTGAGAATATCAAGTGGTCTCCTAAGTTTCCCACCTCACACTGCTACTTATTTCTACCCATTCTCACGACCTTCTAAACTTCTCTCCTGTCTTTTGCCATACCTACAGGTCTCTTCTGTACTCTTCCTCTCAGCCTATCCTGCCTGTGATTATTTCGTTCTACCTTCTAAGTGAGTTTGAGGCATCCAGACTTTGACTTTCCTTTCAGTTAAGATTTATATAATCTTTGAGTTATATAGTAAGTATTCTGCGCTTTAGGTTCATACCCACTTTTCAGTTTGTACATACCATGCATGTTCTTTTGGGTCTGGGTTACCTCACTGAGGATATTTTATAGTTCCATCCATTTGCCTACAAATATTGCAAAGTCCTCATTTTTAATTGCTGAGTAGTATTACAATGCATGAATGTACCACATTTTCTGTAACCATTCTTCTGTGGAAGAACATCTTTTTTTCCAGTTTTTGGCTATTATAAATAAGGATGCTATGAACATAGTGGAGCAAGTATCCATGTTATATGCAGGAACATCATTTTGGTGGTTTATACTGATGTATCTCTTGGATAGGAAAGATAAAATAAAAATAAGAGCAACAACAAATAAATTAAAAATTAAACACTTTCTAGAATTCAGGGAAAATGAAAGGAAAACATACCCAAATTCATGGGAAAGTATAAAATCAGTTCTAAAAGTAAAGTTCATTATATCAAGTGACTCTATAGAGAAAGTAGAAGCCTTTTATACAAGCATTTAAAATTATATCTGAAAACTATAGAAAAAGTAGCAAATATAAACGAGAACAGTGCACGGTAAGAAATAATGAAAATCAGGATAAAATCAATCATCTAGAAACAAAGAGATCAATATAAGGAATCAGTACTCTCTGGTTCCTTTTGATTTGCATTTCCCTGATGACTAAGGATTTTGAAATTTTTCCTTCTTTCTTTTCTTTTCTTTCCTTTCCTTTCCTTTCCTTTCCTTTCCTTTTCTTTTCTTTTCTTTTCTCCTTTTTCTTTTCTTTTCTTTCTTTCTTTTTTTACATTCCTGATTTAATTCCCCGCCCAGTCCATACTCCAACTCTTCAACATCCCATACTTCCTCCCTGCTCCCTTAAACCCCGTTCAACTCCACGAGGATGTCCCCCACCCCACACACTCCACCAGACCCATAACTTCCTAAGGCATCCAGTTTCTTGAGAGTTAATGCATGTTTTCTGACTTAACCCAGACCCAGGTATCCTCTGCTGTATATTTGCTGGGGGTCTCACCTCAGCTGGTATACGCTTCCTGGTTGGCGACACAGTGTCTGAGAGATCTTGCGGGTCCAGAATATTTGATACTGCTGGCTCTTCAACAGGGTTGCTGTACTCTTTAGCTTCCTCCAACTTTTCCCTAATTCAACCATAGGTGTAAGCAATATCTGTTTATTGGTTGGGTGTACATATTTGCATCTTACACTTTCAGCTGCTTGTTAGGTCTTTTGGAGTGCAATCATGATTGGTCCCTTTTTGTCAGTGCCCAATAGCCTCAGTAATGGTATCAGATCTTGTGGTCTCCACTTGAGATGGATCCCACTTTCGGGCTATAGCTGCACCTTCTTTTCCTCGGAAACTTTTCAATTTCCATCCCTGCATTTCTTTCAGACAGGAGCAATTATGGGTCAGAGTTTTGACTCTGGGATAGCAATGTCATCCCTTTCTTGATGCCCTGCCTTTCTGCTGGAGGTGAACTCAACCAGTTCCCTCTCCCCACTGTAGGGCATTTCATCTAGGGGCCCCCTTTGATTTCTGAGATTCTCTCACTTCCCAATTCTCTGGTACATTCTAAAGGGTCCTCCCAACCTTCTTCTAGAGATTGACGGTTTCCATATTTTCTGCTGGCCTCAGGGCTTCATCCTTCACCCCCAATGTAAGATCACATTTCACTCTCCTACCACCCCTATCCCCTTTCCCTCTCATGTTCCTACCACACTCTGCCCCTTGTCATTGCTTACTTCTTTCTCCTGAATGGGACTGAGGCATCCTTGCTTGGGCCTTTCAGCTTGTTGAGCTTTTTGAATTCTGTGGACTGTATCTTGGGTATTCTATAGATTTCCTTCCTTCCTTCCCTTCCTTCCTTCCTTCCTTCCTTCCTTCCTTCCTTCCTTCCTTCCTGTCTGTCTCTGTCTTTCTTTCTTTCTTTCTTTCTTTCTTTCTTTCTTTCTTTCTTTCTTTCTTTCATTTTGGCTAATGTACACTTATTAGTAAGAACATAAGAAGCATGTCCTTTTGGGTCTGAGTTACCTCACTGAGTATCATATTTTCTAGTTCGATCTATTTGACTGCAAAAGTCAGGATGTCCTCATTCTTAATAATTGAGTACTATTCCACTGTGTAAATGAACTACATTTTCTGTATCGATTCTTCTGTCATGGGATATCTGGGTTGTTTTCATCATCTGGCTATAACAAGTAAGGCCATTATGAACATAGTGGAGCACATGTCCCTGTATCATGGTGGGGTATCTTTTCAATATATTCCCAAGAGTGGTATTTCTGGTTCTTAAGGTAGGTCTATTTCCAATTTTCTGAAGAACTTCCATGTTGATTTCAGTTCAAAAAAATTTTTAAGTGGTTCTTAGCCATTTGAAATTTCATGCTTGAGAATTCTCTATTTAGGTCTGTATGCCACTTTTATTTTTTTTTTTATTAAAGACTTGCAGGTGTGTACCCCATGCTTGTCTTTTTACCCCAGCCTTTGGTGTGAGTCCTTTTTTTTTTTTTATTATTAACTTGAGTATTTTTATGTACATTTTGAGTGTTATTCCCTTTCCGGTTTCGGGCAAACATCCCTTCCTCCCCCCCTTCCTTATGGGTGTTCCCCTCCCCACCTCCCCCATTGCCGCCCCCCCCCGACAGTCTAGTTCACTGGGGTTCAGTCTTAGCAGGACCCAGGGCTTCCCTTCCACTGGTTGTATGCCACTTTTAAATAGAGTTATTTTGTTCTCTGGAGTCTACTTTCTTGTATTCTTTGTATAGTTTGGATATAAGCCCTCTATCACATGTTAATATCTTTTCCCAGTATGTGGGTTCCTGTTTGGTCCTATTGACAATGACTTTGCTTTACAGAAGCTTTTGAATTTTATGAGGTCCCATTTGTCGAGTATTGCTCATAAAGCATAAACCATTGTTGTTCTCTTCAGGAAATATTCCCCTGTGCCCAAGTATTCGAAGTTCTTCCCACTTTCTTTTAGTTTCAATGTGTTTGGTTTTATGTGGAGGTCCTTGCTCCACTTAGACTAGAACTTTCTTTAAGGTGATGAGAATGAAACAATTTGCATTATTACACATGATCACTGCCAGTTGAACCAGTAGCACTTAATGAAAATGCTGTGTTTTTTTCCCCACTGGATGGTTTTTGCTTCCTTGTCAAAGATCAAGTGAGCATATGTCAATGACGGGGGACTGAGGGTACCTGGAAGAGAATGGGGGACAAGAGACGCGAAGAAGGACGCCAAGTCAAGAGTCTGATCAAGGTGACAATTTTATTTTTCCCCAAAGCTGAATTTATACTATAACATGGAAAACAGAGGGAGGGGGGAAGTAAGAAACATTTACGCAGGCCAAGGACACAGTATTCGTGTGGTCAGAGAATCAGCTGATTCCCAGGCGTGTCTGCCCCTCTGAAGGTTTAGCTCTCCCTCCCATGGGATTCAGGTGTAAAGAACTGTTGATCTGGTCGCTTCAGGTCTGGGTGGTGTCTGGAGCGCGGGGGACCTGCAGCTCCAGTGCCCCTATCTTCTACTGTTATTCTTTTTGAGGATTTCCATTTTTATTTTTTATTCCTTAGAAAATGAGACTGCCAAAGACTAAGGACTGAGAACCATCCATCGGAGTCATTGCATGTAAATGTCTTAGTCCCACACTCTCATACACTGCTACTCCAGGCATAGCTAAGGCCAAGAAAACTCCATAAAATCCATAAAACACACATCAGTGTCTCCCATGAGAATAACCTCTCAGGTATGTCAAACAAATCCAGAAGTTTTGTTATTGTGTCTGAGGAATCTTCGGTTTCATTTCAGGAAAGTTTTGATATAAACTGACAAAGAATCTTTGATGCTGGTCCTAGGAGGATATCTACTAGGTATGATCAGTAACACAAGTCATTGTTATTCATTAAAAAGACAACAGTCCCTTGAATTCTAAAGTCACCACAGTGCTGCTCTAACAAACAAAAGAGAAGACTCATAGACAGCACAGTTTTCATCTTTGCACATCTCCTGTCATAATTTCATCATATTGACTCTAATGTAATCTATCCTCAAACATCACTATAGCCTCCTTCTCTTCTGCTTCAAACAATCCTGGTTCTCCTCAGTCCCCTCATTACCAATTAGGTCCTTGGGCACACCACAATGCTACATAGTGAGGTAGTATTCATTATCTTGAGGAAACTTTCCATATATGAATTGAGCATAAACTGGTGCAACAGAAAGATATTGAAAGAAATTGGCGCAGAGAGCATAATTGATTCTGCTAACATGATCCACTTTCTGAGCAGTTGACTATGATTCTGACAAGGCTTTATGCCCATTTATCTTGTGTTTAACTCTACTACCATTTGGAGCTTCTCTGACATTTTAGATAAACTGGAGAAAGACACTTAACTAAATGCCATGTTATCCATCAGCCCCACCAAAACTCCCTCCCTCCTCCCAACAACCTAACACTTGGCATCATTCCATTACAAAGGTAGAATCCACTTCTCCTTTAGCAAACCAAGCTGCCCTCTTAAGGATTCCATCAGGAAAATGCATGATCTGACATGTAACCCTTGTCTTTCTTCTGCTAAACCAAATGAGAATTTTGTTCTCAGTGTCTTCCAGGACAATTAATCTTCTGGGTAATTATGTCACTCCGTCTATTCATTATTCTGACAGGAGTCCAGAATCCTTTCATTTCCAATTTATGTCTTGAAAACCCAGGCTACATCACCTCAAATACATTTAGCTATTTTAAATACAATCTTTTTCGGCCATGGGAGCTTAACAAATAGCATCCAACAAGGGTTACAATCATGTACACCTACAGTATCCTTGGGCATGAGACAGAGTCACTCCACCTTGTGTCTCACATGAGTTCATCCTCAGATCCACTGGTACAGGTCCAGAACCCTGGGCCTGCCTCCATTTCTTGGTCTAAATCCCAGGTGGTAAATAAACAGGTTACCCCTTCCTACTTGTATTCACCTTTCAAATCCTATATCAGATGTGTTGGTGATGAAACGCGAAGGGCCACAAGTTTTGGAAGATGAGTATTAGGGTCTAGGCCATACCAAAATTTAAGTAAGAGAATTGATAGACAGATTGACTCAGTGATGGTCAGATGAGAAGCAACTGGTAACTCTGAGAATTTGGTTGTGGAATTTCCCTGCAGTGTTCCCAGGGTTAGAAGAATATTGGAATTGCCCTCAGAGATCAGTGGCCCCCATAGAACATTCTCTACCTGTTAGTTACTAAGAGCACAGTCCCCATTGTTTTATAATATCTCGTCCACAGAAGATTATGACACATTAAATATAAATTTAAAAAGCAGCTAAATTCTTTTAGATTCCAAGCATCTCTGGTGGTTTGAATATGCTTGGCCCAGAGAGTGGCACTAATTGGAAATATGCCCTTGTTGAAGTGAATGTAATATAGTTGGAGTAAGTGTCACTGATGGCCTAGGGTTTAAAACACATGTGTTAGCTTCCTGAAAGCCAGTTTTCTTCTAGCTTCCTTCAGAATAAGAGATGAAACTCTGAGCTGCTCAAGGTCCACATCTGGATGCTGCCATATCTTGCCTAGATGATAATGGGGAGAACCTCTGAATCTGTAAGCCATCCTCAATTAAAACTGGTAGTTTATAAGGCTTGCCTTTATTATGATGTCTGTTCATATTTGTAAAGCCCAAACACAGATATTGGTACCAATGACTGTTGTTTTGCTGTGATAAGCCTGACCATGTTTTTGTTAGGAAGAATATGGATTTTTGGATTTTGAATTTGAAAAGCAGTGGAATGTATTAAGTCATTACATATTAGGGGACTATCTTAGTAGAAATATGAATTACTTTGTTGCTGAGAATGACTTGAACTGTAGAAGCCTGGCTTGAGTGTTTTCAGAGAAGAAAACTGTTCTTGTGTTACTTTGGTGAAGAATGTGACTAATTTTTATTCTTGTCTGAAAAGTTTACCTGAAATTTACCTCTAATGCTATTTATAACATATGAATTTTCAAAGTAAGTCTCCAAAAATTCCAATGTATTTTCCCAGTAATAAAGGACCCCAGGAAATGAAATCAAGTTGAATTCTGTGTTTAAGGAGATTAAGGTTGTGGTAACTTTTCGGTAAGTTCCTACCCCCTAAGTTTATTGTTTATGCATTTGTCATTGAACAAGGAATAGATATATAATATTAGGCATTACTACTTGACCTTTTTTTCACTTTGCTTTTAATTTGGAATGAACTGCAGTCCAGAAATGAAATAAACAAGTTTTTGATTTGGTTCTTGAGGAAGAGTTGCCATGAAAAGTATTGGACTAGTCAAAGTATTGCACGGAGTTATTCCCAGAAAACTGTGGCAAGAAAGTCTCTGAAAGTTTAAGGTCAGTCTCTGACAGAGTAAGTTCTGGATGAGCTAAAGCTTAACTCCAGGCATGGTGGCATACACCTTTTAAATTCAGGAAACAGCCATGAATATCTCGGAGTTAAAGGTCAATCCATACATTAAATTACAGGACAGCTAAGTTTAGGCAGGGAAAGAGTTGGAAAACAGAAAGTAGACAATAGAATAAGGGTAGGCATTGCTGCAGCCACAGAAAGCAGCAGAACTTGGCAGGTATGGCCATATGCACTGGCCTTAGAATCAAGAATAGAAAGAACTCTTAGACAATTGATTCTAATTGTTGGAGTAAAAAAGCAGCATCACTGTGGTGAAGTTTTCTGAGAAATGTTTTCGGAGAGAAGAAAGAAGCTGAGTTCCAGAGGTAGCCAAGCTTGTACCTACATATGTAGCTGTATTTTGGGTATGTGTAAGAATCATCCAAGTGGTTCTGGTTTTCAAAGCTTGAATGGGTCATGGAGAGCACCTGAGGCTTGGCATTGTGCGAGGCAAGGTTAGGCCAATGATAAAGGTGCAGACTCAGATGCAGGTGATGCCCTAGTATTGAAGCCATCACATAAAGAATTTGAGGGTTGGTACCATGAAGAAAAGACTATGAGAGGGGATTGGTGAAGCCTGTTTGCAGAGTAAGACCTCAGTGTATTGGAGATACCAGTACCAATGGTTGATAACCATGAACAGCTCAAGCATTAGAATGGAGTGGTTGAGGAGGGCTTAGAGTTCTATAGAGGATAGAGCTAGAGATGCGACCCAACACTTTTGGAGGTGCCCACAAATGCAGCTATAGATCCAAAACATTGGAACAAGAAAATGTAACACTGAAGTTGCCTGGGATACCCCAAGGTATTGAGACGGCAGAGCATTTGTCTTTCTGTTGAGGTAAGCTGATAATGGAGTGCAACCTGCCCAGGAGAAAAAAGTTTGTGCAGTCAAAAAAGACATTATTTTATGATCTAAAGACTGCTTTGGCTTTAGACATCAAGATTCAGTGTTTGGAGTTTGTCCAGATGACTTCTTTTCTTGCTTTGGGGATTACAGTTAAGTGAATGGATAAATATCACAAAAGTTTTTGTATTTTTAAATTGTTAAGACAGCAAACCACTGAACTGAGAACAGGACCCCCTTTGGGGTAATTAGAGGAAAGACTGAAAGAGTGAAGAGGCTTCCAACCCCATAAGAACAACAATGACAACCAACCAGAGCTTCCAGGGACTGAACCACCACCTAAACACTATAGATGGACTGACCCAGGGCTCCAACTGCATATGCAGCAGAGAGTAGACTTGTTGGGGCACCAGTGGAAGGGAAGGCCATTAGTCCTGCCAAGATTGGACCCTCCAGTGCAGAGTAATGTTGGAGGATGCTAAGGGGGGTTTAATGGGGGGGGAGAACCCTTATGGAGGAGGGGGAGGGGATAGGGAGCTTATGGACAGGAAACCAGGAAAGGGAATAGCATTTGAAATGTAAATAAAGAATTATATCCAATTTAAAACAATTATGAACCAAATGAATTTATGAGATATTTATAGAAAGTTTCTTTCTGAAATAAAAGAATGTACCTTCTTCTCAGAACCTTATGGTACCTATTGCACAATTTACCTTGTAGTCTGTCAGAAAACAGGACAGAAAAGAAACAAGAAGTTTGAAATAATACCATATATCCAATCAGATCACCATGAACTAAGACAGGTCTTCAATAACAAAGAAAATGACAGAAAGCCCACATATACATGGAAGTTGACCAATGCTCTACTCAAAAATTACTTGGTCAAGGAAGAAATTACAGACTTTTTAGAATTTAGTGAAAATGAAGACACAACATACCCAAACTTATGGGACACAATGAAAGCAGTGCTAAGAGGAAAACTCATAGCTATAAGTGCCTCCAAAAAGAAATGGGAGAAAGCATATATTGCAGCTTGACTGCACACCTAAAAGCTCTAGAACTAAAAGAAGCAAACACACCTAAGAGGAGTAGAAGGCAGGAAAAAACCAAACTCAGGGCTGAAATCAACCATGTAGAAACAAAAAGGACTAGGCAAAGATTCAACAAAACTAGGAACTGGTTCTTTGAGAAAATCAAGAGATAGATAAACCCTTAGCCAGACTAATGAGAGGGCACATAGGGTGTATCCAAATTAACAAAATCAGAAATGAAAAGAGAGATGTAACATCAGAATCTGAGGAAATTCAAAATATCATCAGATCTTACTACAAAAGCCAACATTCAACAAAACTAGAAAATAGACAATTTTCTAGACCGATACCAGGTACAAAAATTAAATGAGGATCAAATAAATCATCTAAATAGTCACATAACTCCTAAAAAATTAGAACCAGTTAATAGAATTCTATCAACCAAAAGCCTAGGACCAGATGGACTTACTGCAGAATTCTTCAGACTTTCATAGAAGACCTAATACTGTCGAAACTATTCCACAAAATAGAAATAGAAAAAGCACTAGCCAATTCCTTCTATGAAGCCACAGTTACACTTATACCTAAATCCTTCAATGATCCAACAAAGAAAGAGAACTCCAGGCCAATTTCCCTTATGAATATCAATGCAAAATCACTCAATAAAATTTTTGTAAACTTAATTCAATAACACATCAAACTGATCATCCATCATGAACAAGTAGGCTTCATACTAGAGATGCAGAGATGGTTCATTATATTGAAACAAGTCAACATAAACCACTACGTAAACAAACTCAAAGGGAAGCCCTTGGTCCTGCCAAGGCTGGACACCCCAACCCCACATACAGGGCAATATCAGGGCATGGAGGTGGGAAGGCATGGGTGGATGGGTAGGGGAACCACCCTCATAGAAGAAAGAGGAGGGGTTACGGAATAAGCTGTTTATGGACCAGAAACCAGGAAAGGGAATAACATTTGAAATGCATATTAAAATTTCCACAAAAAAGTATCATCCTGTCATTCTGTATGGAGTAATCCAGTCACAAAAACAAAACAAAAGAACAATAACAACAAAAAAACCCAAAAGCACAAACACAGAACTGCATATAGTATGCACTCATTAGTATGTGAATACCCCAGACACAATTCACAGACCACATGAAGCTCTAGAAAAAGGAAGACCAAAATCTGGATGCTTCAGTCCTTCTTAGAAGGGGGAAAATACACAAGGGAGGAAATACAGAGACAAAATATGGAGCAGAGACTTAAGTAAATATCATCCAGAGACTGACCCACCTGGGGATCTATCCATATACAGACACCAAACCCAAACACTATGGCAGATACCAAGAAGGGCTTGCGGATAGGAGCATGATACAGCTGTTTCCTGAGAAGCTCTAATAGAATATGGCAAATACAGAGGCTGATGTTCAAAGCCAAACACTAGATTGAGCATGAGGTTCCCAATTAAGGAATTAGAGAAAGAACTGAGGGAGCTGAAGGGGTTTGCCATCCCTTACGAAAAACAACAATATCATCCAACCAGATCCCCTATACATGCCATGGTAAAAACCCCCAACCAGAGTACACATGGAAGAACCTAAGGCTCCAGTCAAATATGAAACAGAGGATGGACTTGTTAGACATCAGTGGAAGTAGGGGGCCCTTGATCCTGTGAAAGCTTTATGCCCCAGTGTAGGGGATGCCAAGGTGGAGATGTGGAAGTAGGTAGGAAACTAGGGGAGCACCTTCATAGAAGTAGGAGGAAAGAGGATGGAATAGGAGTTTTCCAGAGTGGAAAGAAAGAAAGAAAGGGGATAATAGTTGAAATAAAAATGAATAAAATATCCAAAAAATCACATAAATATCATTTGAAATTTTGAAACAAAAATATAGCTTACTAAATAAAGATATTGGTATTATAAATTCAAAGTTTAACTCAATTTAATTTTAGATCATAAAGGAATTAATTTCAAAATTTTACCTGCCTTTGTGTGTGGCTTTCACATTTTTTTATCTTAATTAACTTGAGTATTTCTTATTTACATTTCGATTGTTATTCCCCTTCCTGGTTTTCCACCAACATCCCTCTAACCCCTCCCCCTCCCCTTCTGGATGGGCTTCCCCTACCCCATCCTCCCCACATTACCACCCTTCTCTCAAGAATCACGTTCACTGGGGGTTCAGTCTTAGCAGGACCAAGGGCTTCCCCTTCCACTGGTGCTCTTACTAGGCTATTCATTGCTACCTATGAGGTTGGAGCCCAGGATCAGTCCATGTATAGTCTTTAGGTAGTGGCTTAGTCCCTGGAAGCTCTGGTTCGTTGGCATTGTTGTTCATATGGGGTCTCGAGCTCCTTAAAGCTCTTCCAGTCCTTTCTCTGATTCCTTCAACGGGGGTCTCATTCTCAGTTCAGTGGTTTGCTGTCGGCATTCACCTATGTATTTGCTGTATTTTGGGTGTGTCTCTTAGGAGAGATCTACATCCAGTTCCTGTTGGCCTGCACTTCTTGGCTTCATCCATCTTATCTAGTTTGGTGGCTGTATATGTATGGGCCACATGTGGGACAGGCTCTGAATGGGTGTTCCTTCTGCCTCTGTTCTAAAGATTGCTTCCCTATTCCCTCCCAGGGTATACTTATTCCCGTTTTAAAGAAGAAGTGAAGCATTCGCATTTTGGTTATCCTTCTTGAGTTTCATGTGTTCTGTGAATCTAGGGTAATTCAAGCATTTGGGCTAATATCCACTTATCAATGAGTGCACACCATGTGTGTTTTTCTGTGATTGGGTTACATCACTCAGGATGATATTTTCCAGTTCAATCCATTTGCCTATGAATTTCATAAAGTCATTGTTTTTGATAGCCCAGTAATATTGCATTGTGTAGATGTACCACATTTTTTGTATCCATTCCTCTGATGAAGGGCATTTGGGTTCTTTCCAGCTTCTGGCTATTATAAATGAGGCTTCTATGAACATAGTGGAGCATGTGCCATTGTTATATGTTGGAGCATCTTTTGGATATATGCTCAGGAGAGGTATAGCTGGGTCCTCAGGTAGTTCAATGTCCAATTTTCTGAGGAACCTCCAGACTTATTTCCAGAATGCTTGTACCAGTCTGCAATCCCACCAACAATGGAGGAGTGTTCCTCTTTCTCCATGTCCTCATCAGCATATGCTGTCACCTGAGTTCTTGTTCTTAGCCATTCTGACTGGTGTGAGGTGAAATCTCAGGGTTGTTTTGATTAGTATTTCCCTTATGACTATAGATGTTGAACATTTCTTTAGGTGTTTCTCAGCCATTCGGCATTCCTCAGCTGTGAATTCTTTGTTTACCTCTGAACCCCATTTTTTAATAGGGTTATTTGTCTCCCTGTGGTCTAACTTCTTGAGTTCTTGTTATATGTTGGATATAAGCCCTCTATCAGTAGTAGAATTGGTAAAGATCTTTTCCCAATCTGTTGGTTGCCATTTTGTCCTAATGACAGTGTCCTTTACCTTACAGAAGCTTGGCAGTTTTATGAGATGCCATTTGTCGATTCTTGATCTTAGAGCATAAGCCATTGGTGTTTTGTTCAGGAAATTTTCTCCAGTGCCCATGTGTTCCAGATGCTTCCCCACTTTTTCTTCTATTACTGTGAGTGTATCTGGTTTGATATGGAGGTCCTTGATCCACATGGACTTAAGTTTTGTACAGGGTGATAACCATGGATCGATCTGCATTCTTCTACATGCTGACCTCCAGTTGAATCAGCACCATTTGCTGAAAATGCTATCTTTTTTCCATTGGATGGTTTCGGCTCCTTTGTCAAAAATCAAGTGACCATAGGTGTGTGGGTTCATTATTGGGTCTACAATTCTATTCCACTGGTCTATCTGTCTGTCTCTGTACCAATACCATGCATTTTTTATCACTATTGCTCTGTAATATTGCTTGAGTTCAGGGATAGTGATTCCCCCAGAAGTAGTTTTATTGTTGAGGATAGTTTTAGCTATCCTGGGTTTTTTGTTATTCCTGGTGATTTTGCAAATTGTTCTGTGTAACTCTCTGAAGAATTGGATTGGTATTTTGATGAGGATTGTACTGAATCTGTAGATTGCTTTTGGTAAAATGGCCATTTTTAAAATATTATTCCTGCCAATCCATGAACATGGGAATCTTTTTTTTATTTATTTTTATTTTTTTATT